>NC_092269.1:38878342-39010842 GCF_036320965.1 Panulirus ornatus
GGTTGTGTGCACACTGTTGTTATGTGTTAACAAGGTTGTGTGCACACTGTTGTCATGTGTTAACAAGGTTGTGTGCACACTGTTGTCATGTGTTAACAAGGTTGTGTGCACACTGTTGTTATGTGTTAACAAGGTTGTGTGCACACTGTTGTGATAAGAGTGTTAACAAGGTTGTGTGCACACTGTTGTGATAAGAGTGTTAACAAGGTAACCCAACCGTTGAGTCTCACCTCAGACCAACAGATTCAACAGTAGTAACGGTATTTCCCAAGTAACGGTCTGTTGAATGCATCCTTCCCGACAAACTGTTATAAATGATGAATAAACATTCTATTCACACAAATATTTGTGTACAAACACCGGTTATGCACGACAGCGATGGTCCTGATTTACAATAATCCTGTAAATGACATTCAATTTACGGGCGTGACAATGAGCTTACATTTACCACAGTGCAGGGACTGACGTGTTTATATCCCATTCTCTCAAGCATTGTGAATCATGAAACAGACACCATGTAACATAAATGTAACGGGGTTAACACCACTAACTTCAGGTGTGATGAGTTAACATCATTAACTTTAAATATACTAATCATATAGTGTTAATTATGATGGGTTAACATCATTAATTTCAAATATACTAGTCATACAGTGTTAATTATGATGGGTTAACATCATTAATTTTAAATATACTAGTCATACAGTGTTAATTATGATGGGTTAACATCATTAATTTTAAATATACTAGTCATACAGTGTTAATTATGATGGGTTATCATCATTAATTTTAAATATACTAGTCATACAGTGTTAATTATGATGGGTTATCATCATTAATTTTAAATATACTAGTCATACAGTGTTAAATATGATGGGTTAACATCATTAATTCTAAATTTACTAGTATGACAGTATTAAATATAATGGGTTAACATCATTAACTTTATTAACATCATTAACTTTAAATATGCTAGTATGGCAGTATTAAATATGATGGGTTAATATCATTAACTTTGAATATGCTAGTATGACAGTATTAACCTCAGAATGGTGGGATGACACACACTGCCCTAAAAAAAAAAAGGGGGGGTGGGGCTTGACCCTACCTTCTTACACAGTGGGTTAAGAACCTTAACCTTAGATATAAAGGGTTGGTGGTATGCACGTCAAACACCATGGGTTGGAGGTATTAACTTCAAATATAAGGTGGTGACAACACTAACCTCGTGCATAAAGGGGTGACAATAATAATAATAATAATAATCAACATACGTCAAATAAATCACTACGATAAAAAAAAGAATGCTTCGTCGTGGACACTCTACCACAACCACAACCCCAACCACAACCACCACCACACCACTACCACAACCACACCACAACCACACCACCACCACAACCACACCACTACCACAACCACAACCACACCACCACCACAACCACCACCACACCACTACCACAACCACAACCACAACCACACCACCACCACAACCACACCACTACCACAACCACAACCACACCACCACCACAACCACACCACCACCACAACCACCACCACAACCACCACCACAACCACCACCACACCACAACCACACCACCACCACAACCACCACCACAACCACAACCACCACCACAACCACCACCACACCACAACCACACCACCACCACAACCACCACCACAACCACAACCACCACCACAACCACCACCACCACCACAACCACCACCACAACCATGACATAGGAGGATCAACATAGGAGGATCAACATAGGAGGATCAATGACCTGCATAATGAGGGGGGGGGGAGGGTGGGGGAGGAGGATGGATGAACAGTACCAATGGGGGTGTTCACCTTTAACACACACACACACACACACACACACACACACACACACACACACACACACAACAAGAACAAGAACAGCAACAGTTCCCCCATGGTCCACTTGCACATGTTCCTCATGAATAAATGAGACAACAGGAGTGTCTCACACGACTGCGGGGGTCAGGCGACAGTGGGGTCATGGGGCAGTGGGGTCATGGCCGTGGTATGGTGGGGCTGGTATGGTGGGGCTGGTATGGTGGGGGCTGGTATGGTGGGGCCGTGGTATGGTGGGGGTCAACTGTTTGACTGAGGACACATACCCACTTGGCCCAGAGAAGGGAGGACATCTAACATGCATGTGGCCCCACCACACGGAGGGAACACGGGCCAAGACGACCGGGGGCATAAAATACGCACCTGACCTGAAACCGCCGGGGAGATGACGATTGCTCACAGGGCACGAACACCTCTGATCAGGCTGTTACACACACACACACACACACACACACACACACACACACACACACACACACACACACACACACACTAGCGAGCGGAGGCTATATCCCTCGTAATGTATATTCACGAACGAAAAAAAATAATAAAAAAAAACATATCCGTAAAACTACTCTTCTGGCAGACCGCCTTCACACCCAGAGCAGCTGTAGAGGTGACAGTGCCAGCTGTGAGAGACGGCAAACAGTGAGTGTGTCCCTCCCAGCAGTGGGGGAAAAAAAAGAGTGTCAGCATAGAGAGAGAGAGAGAGAGAGAGAGAGAGAGAGAGAGAGAGAGAGAGAGAGAGAGAGAGAGAGAGAGAGAGAGAGAGAGAGAGAGAGAGAGAGAGAGAGAGAGAGAGAGAGAGAGAGAGAGAGAGAGTACCAGCAGTGACCTGTGGCATTATCTGGGATGGGGGGGGAGTGCGGGGGATGCTGCCAGTGCCTGGCCCTGTGTGGGGTGGGTGGAGGGGGTGGGGCCCAGCCCTCACACGTACATCTCCATAATTTCCCGTAAAAAAAAAAGTGACCAATTGAAAATATTTTTGTGTCCCCGACGCCCCGGGATATGAGCTGGGGGGACCTATTCCCCAGCCACTGGTCCTCCCTTAGGAATTACGGGAGTTTTTTTTTGACCCCAGGCAAATGAGTCCCATTACTAGATCCACCACACACTGACTCACGCGAGACACGTCTACAATAACAGCCTACATATATATATATATATATATATATATATATATATATATATATATGGGAGCGGGGGGCTGGAAATCCTCCCCTCTCATTTTTTTTTTTTTTTTCCAAAAGAAGGAACAGCGAAGGGGGCCAGGTGAGGATATTCCCTCTAAGGCCCAGTCCTCTGTTCTTAACGCTACCTCGCTAATGCGGGAAATGGCGAATAGTATGAAAGAAAGAAAAGATATATATATATATATATATATATATATATATATATATATATATATATATATATATATATATATATATATATATACATGTAGCTACAACGCGCACTCACTCAAATATGTCGAGTATCATACAAGCTGTTCCTCTAAAATAGCATAAGGGTATACCTTCCGTGGGTTGCGCATGGAGGGTTTTCCCCCCTTCCCACGGTGAGGCACACGAGTTCCGTCCCATGCCCATGGAAAGGAACATAAGGTCCCGTCCCCCTTCCATATCTAGGAACGATTTCCGTCCCCTCCCATGGTGAAGGATGGAGTCCATCCCTCTCCCATGCTAAGCCACCACTGTGCGTTCTCCCTCTCCCTCCCTACAACCAGGCGCTGGAGGCTGACCTCATTCCGTAAACTTAATTCCAGAGGACAGGGGGTTCGATTCTCTCTCTCTCTCTCTCTCTCTCTCTCTCTCTCTCTCTCTCTCTCTCTCTCTCTCTCTCTCTCTCTCTCTCTCTCTCCCCCCCACGCAAGGAAACACATGGTGCCCGAAAATGCGTCCCACCTTTCCTAACCCCTTTACTTCCGGTCCCAAGGCTTCTATTTTACATATATATGAGAACTGGAATGAAATATATCTTTCTGCCTTTAAATATACGCCTTGTATTTATGGGTCAATATATCTAACCACTGAAAAAAAAACATCCGGCAACGAGATAAAACTGATAAAGAAAAATCTATCATTTATCAATAAATACCACAGAAGTGTGAGTTAGTGAGCTAAGGTTAACTTTCTATTACTCTGCATGTGGGGGTAGTAGAGGTGTGGAAGAATCTGCCTTCGGTATCTTGCTCATAGAGGCGACTTAAGGCTACTTTTACATATATATATATATATATATATATATATATATATATACACATAAAGGTTCACAAGTGCACTTTCGAGCAATAATCACATCTGGGGAGATACAAGAAAGAAATATATCAGTCAGTTGATATATAACGAAGAGACGTAGCTAGGACCAACTTCTACATCAACACCACAAACTGCTACCAATACTACCTGTACCCCAGCAGCACACTGAATATCATATAACAACGCCATCAATCACACAGAACGTCGCCAATCAAAGCATTTCGTACCGAACCTCTGGGAATCGCTGCCATAATAGCAAAGAGCATTTCCAGACCCCCACATCGAACACTTCCATCAATGACACACTGACAGTCACCAGAATACACGGGACACCTTCCCTACCACACCTGTGGGGTGTTGATATGTATCAGCACTCCTTACCTCCCCTCTACCCTCCCCACTCGCTCCCTCTCCGCTCCCCACCGTTACCTCCCCGAGCCTGCAGTACAAAGCGTTGCCTAAACACACTGCCTCAACTCCATTACCGACCACGTCAACTTCGGGGAGAGGTTCAGCCCTGGCTGACATCATCAGCAACACTGTGGCCAAACTTTCCCCTCCACAAAGTTGACGAAGTTTGGCAAAGCTGGAAGGGTGGGCGGGGAAACGGGGAATCGACAGGAAACGTCAGTCTGACGGAGAAATTGACAGAAAAATCGACAGTGTGACGGAGACACTGGCAGAAAAACCACAGGTCGTCGGTGAAATTAACTACAAAAACGACCGTTCGTTTAAGATGTTGACGGGGGGGGGGGGGTTATATAGTGCCACGAAGAACAAATGGCGTTGCTGGAGAGAACAAATTGTGGGAGATACTCACATCTGGACGGTGAACTGTGATGGTGTGGGGGGGACTCACTGGCTATAACGTAATAGAGAAAAGGACGAATGTTGGAACCTCGGGTAAATGAAGACGATTCTCAGACCAAGATGAAGGTGAGATAAAACGACCGTTAGGGACACACACACACACACACACACACACACACACACACACACACACCACTGAGGAAAGTTGGACGCCTGACATGATTAAAGTTAAGAGTTGAATTGTTCCATATGAACAGTGTTCTGTCCTGCACAGAGTCCGAGGACGAAGGAAGGGGAGAGAGAGAGAGAGAGAGAGAGAGAGAGAGAGAGAGAGAGAGAGAGAGAGAGAGAGAGAGAGAGAGAATGACTAAACGCCTTCTGCAGAAGGGCATGTCACGTCACGGCCACACTCGCGAGGACGTGCTATTAACAAAACACCCACAACACATCAGGCTGGAGTGCGGTGCCAAGAATGTGGTCCACTCCTAACCTACCAAGCACGTGAGCTCCTATATCTTACGTGGATCCCAGTCAACCCATCCTGAAACACACACACACACACACACACCCACACACACCCAGCAACCCATGGCGATGTATGTTTTACGAGGCAATTCTCGCGACGCAGACCACCTCGGACGCGAGGTGGGGGGAGGAGGGGGGGCAATACGTCACTCACAAACGCGTCACATTCTCCAAAATTTCGAGGACATCAGAACGAAAACTTCACCGCCTAGCGATGCAATACTACAACATCCAATATCCTTTGGCATCTACAGCAGTCACCATCTTCAACGGATCATTCACGAAGCCAAGACTCGAGTTAACAGTGGCGTTCGTGAATAAAAATGGCGTATAAAGATCTCTCTCTCTCTCTCTCTCTCTCTCTCTCTCTCTCTCTCTCTCTCTCTCTCTCTCTCTCGCCGACGTGGGAGAGCATAGAAGCTGAAAAAATTACTTTCAGCCACGCATGGGTTAGGAACCCCACAACAGCCTGACGTGTGTGTGTGTGTGTGTGTGTGTGTGTGTCGGTCATCGCCCCTTTCACGAACATTTAGAGAGGTGGGGGGACAGAAGAGTGAGAGGGGGGAACCTGCTCACATGCTTTTTCGTCCCCTATTTGATAATATCGTTAAGAAGGATCTCCTATGTCATCCTCCGCGTCCCGGAAAACCATAACCCAAAGAAAACGAGAGCTAAGGTTCCAGAAAAGCCTAGAAAGGTTCCAGCCCGTGACTCATAAGTTTATCATATAGCATCCTCTTCATTCCAGGCAAGCTCAAGAAAGCTCCAGCCTCAACATGATTCATAACAACACCGTCCTTCCAGACAAGTTCCAGTTTCACCATGATCTTAACCACCTTTGGTTCTATATTCCAGGCAAGCTAATGAAAGTTCCAGCCTCGACATGTCTGGCGCTAAACCGTGTCATCCAGCACTTTCTCCATTCCAGACAAGTTCCAAGAGGTTCCAGTGCCTCGGCCGGAGGTATGTACGACCCCTGAGTGCCTGAGGGCGGCCTCACGCCTGCTGGACCGCATGGATCGTAGCGTGTCCCCCTGCACCGACTTCTACCAGTTCGCCTGCGGGAATTACCTCCACGAGAACGTTGTTCCAGACGATGCCCTCTACCGCTCCGCCATGCAGGAGATGCAGGAGGATGTGCTGGTCATTATCAAAAGTAAGTCATGGATGTGAGCCTTTTTAAAATCCTTTAAGAGTCTGGAAAGAGGAAAGTGGGAACCTTTAAAAGTTCTTAAAGAGTAAGGGTCTGGAAAGTGGGAGGCTTAAGAGGTTCTTAAAAGAGTGAGGGTCTGGAAAGAAGAAAGAAGGAAGCTTTAAAAGTTCTTAAAGATTGTGGGTCTGGAAAGTGGGTAGCTTCAGAAGTTCTTTAGAGGGTAAGGGTCTGGTAAGAGGAAAGTGGGAGCCTCTAGAAGTTCTTAAAGAGTAAGGGTCTGGAAAGAGGACAGAGGAAAGCTTATAAGTTCTTAAAATAGAGTAAGAGGAATGCTTTAATTAAAATAGGAAGCTACACCACCTTCCTCTCTTCCTCTTCAGTTTATTCTCACCGCCATTTCTCAATATGCAGTTTATTCAGAATTTAATCATATGCACAATGTCTCAGAAATGACAAACTACGCGTCATTTCATATCATTAGTAAATTCTTTGCCGTCTGACGCCCTTTGAATACCTCCAATTTGTTATCTTTCCCAAAAAATTAAGCACGAAGATGTGTGTGTGTGTGTGTGTGTGTGTGTGTGTGTGTGTGTGTGTGTGTGTGTGTGTAAGAACGCGAAAGAAGCCAATCCGCAATGTATCTGGAGAGGTAAATAACCTTTATACCGCTAAGCTTGCATGGAAAGCTCTTTAAACATTTTCTGTAAAACGTCCAACCGCCCTCCCTCAGAAAAGGCCAATACAGTCCTACTGTGTGTGTGTGTGTGTGTGTAACGAACAAAAGCACCCGGCCGCCTGGTGCATTTAACACATCTTACCTGACTTGCAACACAAGAGCTATATCTTCAGCTTTAACGAAGTCTCGTTAATACTCACGTAATGCAAAGAGATGACCTCTTTACCTGGAAAGGTTCTACCCAGTTTATTCAAGGGTAAAATCTTCAACTTATTAATCAGATGTTTGATGAGTTTCGAACGCGTAGTATCATTCAAATACATCAAATTCCTCTTCAGTGCAATGAAGGAGATAAGATCTGTTTTTCATACCGTTAAGTTTACAGGATGTGAAATAGGATATCATTTCAAGCACAGGTGGATGAGGGTCACGCGACGAAAGGAGTGGCTTTATCAGCTCGAAGGCTGGCTTAATAAACAGATCAGGCCAGGAAAATAAAAGGAGGAAAGGCTGAATTACCGATATGTTACGGATGCTATTGGTTAAGGACTTGGGAGAGAGAATCATTGACCGGAGAGGGAGTCACTCCAGGCCGCTTCCTTTCGACGGAAAAAAAAAAAAAGAGACGCTTGACTCCAGTATCAATAAGTGCAATGATCCCAGGCAGAACTCAGGATGGAACGAGAATTAGGAGACTGGGGAGAGTTTCACGGCCCGATAACCTTCGTCTCGGATGCCACGGGAACTAGAGAGAAGGCAATCCAACCACCATGAAGGAGAGATGTATTCTAGTGGGGAAAAGGAAGGGAAGCGTAAGAAATTAAGCCCAAAATGACTTCAGCAGAGCACAGCCGGACGCCGACCGTCCGTCCAAGTAGCACTCGGGAAAGTCTGCGTATACGATACGCAGTGGAAGACGATCCCAACCTTCCTCCCCGAGTGCCAAAAGGCTGCGTCACGAGAGGGGGGCAGGCAAGAGGGCGCACGTCACCAGCTGTGGAAAAAAAGGTGTATAATGAGTACGGGGTCGTCGTCGACAGTCCGACAGCAGGAACAGTGGGAGGGTTCAGAGAGAGAGAGAGAGAGAGAGAGAGAGAGAGAGAGAGAGAGAGAGAGAGAGAGAGAGAGAGAGAGAGAGAGAGAGAGAGAGAGAGAGAGAATGAATAAAGCTGAGTGTTAGAGGAGTGGGCGAGACGATCTGGAACTGCTGTTGGGTGTTTAATTAGTTGTTCCAGATCGATAGCGAAGTGAAAAAAAAAAGGGGGTGGGGTGGTGGTGGGGTGGGGGACGGGACGACTCGGTCCCAGCGGCGGGGACGTCCCGAGAGGCGATCCTCGTGCTGGACATCTAAAAAAAAAAAATTGAGAGAATCTCCAGCAAAGAGGATTTCACGACGTGTGGATGGGCGAGGAAAGCAACGTTGAACAGTGCACATGGACGAAGCTGGGGCACGAAACATGATAATCAAACTTCACCGAGGTAAAGGAGGGATAATTCTGAGCCATAATATGGCACTGGAGGACAGGAAGGGCTCAAGACACAAGAGGTGGGGAAACAGCGACTCTCCACCACATCCGACATAATCGCTGCCCCTTGCAGCGGACGCAGCAGTAGCAGCAAAAAACAAGACTGAGGTTCTGCTCCACTGGTGGTTGGGTCCACTGTTACGTCCCTGAAGTACGACCTTCATGTTCCTCGAGAGGTACAAGTTTCTGCCCAGCTTAAGCTGTGAAGGCCCGCCTGGTGCATCCTCTCTTGGGCCAGGCGGTGGGGCATGTCCTCCCTTAGCTTTCAGGGTCTGATCTATCCTATCTCAGTTTTCAAGAGCTTGGTTTACTCTCCCTTTAGCTTTCGAAGTTTGGTCTATCTTCTCTCAGCTTTCACGGCCGGATTCACGCCTTCTCAAAGACTTCTTTCTCCTACAGTGTGTTTTCCTAAAGTATCTAATCTCTCTGATGAAGCACACCAAGATAGACAGGGAGATGAGGGAGGGAGACAGACAGACAGGGTACACACATCCGTCTCTTGGCGTGCAAGGTTCTCTCCTCCACCCCGACACTAGTCGCTGCCTCTCTCTCTCTCTCTCTCTGTAATACACATCTCAAACAAGTCATAAAATCACAGTGGAAACGCTGAGCGATGATGTTTTTAACCCCCATCTCAACTTCAACAGCGGTCATATAACACATTCTTACCCAGATGGAATCAGAAACTGTAAATATGGGCGAAACTCTTAGCATGAAATCGTAATTCCCGGGTCTGTAACTTCAGCGCCCTGAAATATACCGAGGGAACTCGCCCAACTTTTGCCCAGGTTTACAAAAACTGTGTTGTAACTTGTCTCTGACGCGTTGCCAGCTGTTATATGCCAGCGTGGATACTGGCACGAATCCCTCTGGATGTGTGGATATTATTGCAATATTACTGCCTCTTTCTCCACAAAAAACCCTGTAGCTATTGACTCTTTCTGTCTCATTCGCAGCTCTCTCTCTCTCTCTCTCTCTCTCTCTCTCTCTCTCTCTCTCTCTCTCTCTCTCTCTCTCTCAATGTCGAGTGATAGTGATGGGTGGTTCCAATGCGAGGGAGGATATTGCTGTAGCTGAGGGTGTAATTAGGGGAGGGCAGAGGCTAGGCAGAGTGGAGCTGTGCGCTGAAAAAGGGGCAAGTAATTGGTAATACCAGGTCTAAAAAGGAAATATTAGTTGGTGCAACTGGATTTAGGTGATAAAAGATAGATGAGATGAAGAGAGATTTTTGGATGTCAATGTGCAGAGAAGGGCGCTAGCTGTGTTGGCTGTCTGATCACTTCCAGGTGGAGGCGAGGGTTTCCAAGCTTTCGTAGTGGCTTGAGGAAAAGACAGGAACTGAAATGGACAAGGGAAGAAGGTGTTGTTGACGGTGAGAGACAGCTCAGACAAGAAGCATTGTGTGAGGAGACGGCAGGGAGAGAGAGAGAGAGATCGAGGTTCAGTCTGACGACAGAAATGAGAAGAATCGCATTCACAGGGGAAGAGCGAAGTTGTCTAGCGAACCATCGTTGACACACGAAGAAAAAAATAGGCACATCAGACCATAAAGGCAGTAAAACCTCGGCCCCCTAAGAAAAATAGAAAGGTGAAAAGTTCGCCTCCATAAGGAACAGCTGCGCCAACGGAGACAAACTGCCCTCTGAAACAAGGCACTAAACGCCCTCAAGAGAAGAGGTTTAAAAACACTCTCTCTCTCTCTCTCTCTCTCTCTCTCTCTCTCTCTCTCTCTCTCTCTCTCTCTCTCTCTCTCTCTTGTACACTGATGAAAACTGGACCGCAATAGAGCCGTAATTCCGTCTTGACGCCCGTGTAAATAGCGACCATAATGATGGTGGTGGGAGGAGGGTGCAAGACTCAGCTGGAAGGGGAGTCATGTGGGGAAAAATGAACTGGTTTGGTTCGTCAGGGACGCGAGGCGTCATGGAGGAGAGCATTTCTTCATCGCACACGAGAGACCGGGGATGAACACTGTACACTGGGCTGTACACACATAAGAGCGATTAGCCAGTCGCAACAACACGCGATCATCACCGTTCTAGTTCTCCCAGGCAACACGTGTGTGCTGGAGAGAACAAAAGAGCTGAATAACACCAGCAGTTCTACCATGGGACGTCCTCGCCTCACCTCACAACTGACAACTGCTCTCACAACTAACAATAGCTCTCACCGCCTCTCACCACTAACAGCTGCTCTCACCTCCTCTCGCCACTAACAGCTGCTCTCACCTCCTCTCACCACTAACAGCTGCTCTCACCTCCTCTCACCACTAACAGCTGCTCTCACCTCCTCTCACCACTAACACCTGCTCTCACCTCCTCTCACAACTAACAACTGCTCTCACCTCTCGCTTAATGTAATCAACAGTGAGAGCCTCTCTTGCTGCGATGACCCCTGCGCTTTGACCTGACCTCCAAGGGTCGTATACCGCCGTGTTCCAAGACTCACCACCACCCCACAGGCGTGGGCGTCGTCGGGTCTTGCTCCTTACCCCCCAAAAGGTCGCTCTCGGTCGCTCCTCTCCAGTCCTCGCGTAACTTGAGGGTGGATCTCTCCGCGTTAATACCTGGATCGGTCTTTTTTTTTTACTCTCTCTCTCTCTCTCTCTCTCTCTCTCTCTCTCTCTCTCTCTCTCTCTCTCTCTCTCTCTCTCTCAGGGAGAGAGAGAGAAGCCCTTGTCGAGAGATAACTCTTGTGTACTGACTGAGACATCCAGCGGCTGCCTGCATGGTAACCGTCTCTGACCGCGACCCAGACGCGAGGATCGCCACATGACACCAAAAATCCAAACCTAATAAGAAAAAAGGAGAGAGAGAGAGAGAGAGAGAGAGAGAGAGAGAGAGAGAGAGAGAGAGAGAGAGAGAAGAGAAGAGCCTTCCTCAAAAAAGGCCGCATCTCGACACCCCTCAAAAGCAGTTTACATAAAAGCGGTCAATACTGACCTCAAAACTCCACCATGAACGTGTACACAATGACACGCAGGGTCAGCGTGGTCCCCCCCCCCCCTCTCTAGCTGATGACCCCCCTCCCGCCAAACATCTGCTGTCCTTCATTAGGGCAGATATTACGCAATATCAAGCAACGCGTGTTACCACAACTGCTGCAATGCGAAAATCCCTACAGTCCGCGTATTCCATATTGGTCGTTATAACTTCAGAAGCAACAACAAAAAAAAGGAAAGATAATCCACTACAGAAAATATATAAATAATACCCCAGAAATGCCAGTGAATAAGCGAAGATAAACACCTCTATCAACAATGTATAGACGCGTTACAGTCTGTCATAATTATCAGTCAACATCCACTATCTCATTTTCGTCATCATCGCCACTACCCTCTCACCATCTCAGTCATTCTCTAATCCTACCATCAACTCCCGTAATCTCCATAAGTCTACCTTAATAACTCTCTAATCCTACTAACCTTCGCCAAGCAGCAGCAGATATATGTATGTATGTAATGAGCACAATCGTATCTCGCAACACCTTCACACCAACACACCAGAGTATGTGGAACACTCGGGGGGGTAAAACCCGAGGGTGGAACTCCCTGCAAGGCGACTATGCGTGTAATTACAATGAGCCATTTGCTCCTCCTCCCTCACTCACTCCCCGCCGTGGACAGCCATTTGCTCTCCCCCCTTCCTCCCCGCCGGGGAGGAGACACAGTGGGCTACACCCGCTCTCCCTTGCACTGCCCCCACGAACATGACCCAAGACGGCATCACAACGTCACCAGTGCGTCACGGCATCACAACGTCACCAGTGCGTCACGGCATCACAACGTCACCAGTGCGTCACGGCATCACAACGTCACCAGTGCGTCACGGTACCACAACGTCACCAGTGCGTCACGGCATCACAACGTCACCAGTGCGTCACGGCATCACGTCACCAGTGCGTCACGGCATCACAACGTCACCAGTGCGTCACGGCATCACAACGTCACCAGTGCGTCACGGCATCACAACGTCACCAGTGCGTCACGGCACCACAACGTCACCAGTGCGTCACGGCATCACAACGTCACCAGTGCGTCACACAACGTACAGTAGGCTGTGGTGCCCTACAACTGGTGCCTACGTTTCTAAATGAATAAACGACCAATAATGTAAAAAAAAAAAAAAAAAAGATATCTCATTCTACACAGTGAGCTAGCTCTACGCTTCTGCCCGGGGAAATTCCATTATTGGTACTCGTGGGAGGCGGATGAGTCTCTCTCTCTCTCTCTCTCTCTCTCTCTCTCTCTCTCTCTCTCTCTCTCTCCCTGTGGCTCCGGGCGCTGAACTCTTGACCGTTTATGACGCAAAAAAAAAAAGAAAAAAAAAGTCCTTCTGGATGTAATTACCTCAGCAGGTTAGGCCCCTCCTAAGGGCAACACTCAATAATAATCCGTAACACAAACTCACACAGAAGGATCATCTGCCTCACTCAGATGGGTCCAGCCCACGGGTTCATGAAACAGTCTGTTCTAATCGCCGCCAACATCCCTCTAACCACAGAAAGAAAGAAAGAAAAAAAGAAAAAAAAGGTTTTACTAATAAGAGAAAGTTCCAAGATGGAATATATCCAACCAGATCATGGTTGTCAACAGGCGCTTGCAGTACAGCGCCCCCACATAACGAAGTAAGCCACCGATATTCAATTCTGGTACGTTCTCCTCAATCCCCTCCCTGGGCTCGTGCGCAAGACGCCGCCGCGCAGCTTGAAGTGGTCATATCTATCCCCGAGTCACTGCCATCGGCTAAACCCTCACTTCGATGACCATAAAGTTCCAAGACGCTACGGCTTGGAGAAGCGGCCACACGTACCCAACAAGACGCTCCTCGACTAACACACACACGGCCTCCACGAGCAGTTCAAATGACTAATAAAGAAGATAACTACAAGACCTGACGGCATCCATGCCCTACATCAGCTGGTGCCCCTCTCTCTCTCCACGACCAGAGATTTCAAGGACATTATTTCTTAAACAACTTTCAGACCGTCTACGTATTGAGGACCTGCCTCCAACAGCCTGGATAGCAAGTGCTGACGATCACCGCACCGAAGAGATCAAAAGCTGTGGTGTTCACGAAGCCGTGTGGCCCCTCCCGGTAAACCACGGGTATGTGAATACGAATGATCACTGTCCTCCGGGAGAACGCAAAGACATTACAGTCAAGACAGGTGTTCAATGAGGCGAGCATTCAAGCTGTCTGTCATCTGGAAATGCACCTCTCACTTCAAGCAAACCTACGAACCCATGATTAAACTCCTTGAGCACGATGGCACGGCTCATGCACTACGGTACGGTCCTTGAACACGACGGTACGGCCTTTAAGCACGACGGCACGGCCTTTAAGCACGACGGTACGGCCTTTAAGCACCATGGTACGGTCCTGGAGCACGACGGTACGGTACAGCCCTTAAGCACGACGGTATATGATGGTGAGGAAATGGTCGTGCCGTCGTGTTCAAGGTGTTAAATGCGAGTCTTAAAGGTGAACTCTGGTCAACACCTGGGAATATTTCGCCTCAAGAAAATTCTACAGTGAAGCCACGGAGTTAAGGAGAGACACCCAATATGCAAGTAGGACCCCCGATATGCAGCTCAGTATGCAAATTAGTTTGTCACACATTACCATGATGCCGAAGGATGGCTGCTAAAAGGGCTCGTAAAACTGACATATAAACTTTAGCCTAAAATCCTGGGCACACATAAACATGTCCTGAGAGGCCTTCACTCAGGCGTTCCACACACACACACACACACACGAATATCTCCGTGACAGATAGATATATCAATGCCAATCCACGGTTTGAACTTAACAACCCTATCTTTTTGCTACATGGTATAGGGCTGGCGTGTGCCGATACTGTGTGTGTGTGTGTGTGTGAGAGAGAGAGAGAGAGAGAGAGAGAGAGAGAGAGAGAGAGAGAGAGAGAGAGAGAGAGAGAGAGAGAAAAAATATACCACCACACCGCCAAACGTGATCACTGATCTTTGTGTCTCTTTCCCTCCCTCCCTCCCCGCGCGCCAGAGATGCTGGACCTCCCCCACGACGACAACGACACGGAGGCCTTCGGGAAGGCCAAGAGGCTGTACCACTCCTGCATGAACACCAGTAAGTGCTGCCACCATGCCTGCCGATCTCCTCCTCCTCCCTCCTCCTGCCGATCTCCCCCTCCTCCTGCTCCTCCTGCCGATCTCCTCCTACCTCCTCCTCCTCCTGCCGATCACCCCCTACTCCTCCTCCTGCCGATCACCCCCTACTCCTCCTCCTGCCGATCACCTCCTACTCCTCCTCCTGCCGATCTCCCCTCCTCCTCCTCCTCCTGCCGATCACCCCCTACTCCTCCTCATGCCGATCACCTCCTACCTCCTCCTCCTCCTGCCGATCACCTCCTACCTCCTCCTCCTCCTGCCGATCTCCTCCTCCTCCTGCCGATCACCCCCTCCTCCTCCTCCTCCTCCTCCTCCTGCCGATCACCTCCTACCTCCTCCTCCTCCTCCTGCCGATCACCTCCTCCCTCCTCCTCCTACTGATCACCTCCTCCTCCTCCTCCCTCCTCCTTCTCCGTCAGGCAACTTGTTGAGCCTCGGAGGGGGGAGGGAGGAAGTGGTGGACAGTGGGCCTCGTCTGTGTCGTCTGCTGTTTACAGTGTATTGCTGCTTGGTCTGTCTCCTGTCTGTGTAGACTATCAGTTCTGAATCCTGTCTGTGTAGACTATTATTTCTGTATTCTGTCTGTGTAGACTATTATTTCTGTATTCTGTCTGTGTAGACTATTATTTCTGTATTCTGTCTGTGTAGACTATCATTTCTGTGTTCTGTTTGTGTAGAATACTATTTCTGTATTCTGTCTGTGTAGACGATTATTTCTGTATTCTGTTTGTGAAGACGATTATTTTATATGTATTGTTTTCTATGTTTCTTGGCATTTGTGTGGAGACTTAACTACATATAAGGAGGGGGGGGACTACGTATATATATGTATGTATAGGTAAGGTATCATCCATGTATCTGAATGACAGCATGTAAGTATCTGTAATTATCTATCTATAATTATCTACATGTACTCTACGAGGAAGAAGGTGTATTACAATGGCAGTATACACTCTCTCCCATCGCACAACTACCTAAACCTATGTACAACTTGGTCAAGTACACCTCTGTGTTCCCCTCTCTCTCTCTCTCTCTCTCTCTCTCTCTCTCTCTCTCTCTCTCTCTCTCTCCGCCACACATCGCTCATCTTCCTTCTCACGGTCCGTCCCTCATCCCCGTTTTCTCGCTATTACCCCCCCGCCCCATTTTCCTCACTCTCCGTTCCGTGTGTTCGTGGCCACAAGAACCAGAGCTCCCGGACTGAACCTTTTTTTGCTCTGACGGAAAACAGTCGCACGAAATTCGTGTTTTCGTGCAATTCCCAGCGTCGAATAGAGACCACTCGTCAGTGTTAACCTTTCATAGCAGAAACACACACTCACACACACACACACCATATATATATATATACATATGATGTGTGTGTGTGTGTGTGTGTGTGTGTGTGTGTGTGTGTGTGTGTGTGTGTGTGTGTGTGTGTTCAGTTACATAAACTTTCAGTCATACAGAAATTCTGAATATCAAATTCTGAAGATAAACAAACAAAAAAGACCGTAACCAATGAATCATGAAATCTATCAAAATTCATTTTTTTTTCAAATCTAATTTGATAATTCAATAATCATAAATTATTCAGAAAGTAATTAATTTTGATAAAGCGTCCGTCGAGGGGGGGAGGGGAGGGGGGGTTGGAGGCCAACCATCCGGTGACCATTTAAATGGCCCCATTTAAATGGCTGAATATTACATCTCCCGGGTCTCTGGGAAATGGACTAGGATGGCGCGCCTGGTGTAGGGTCTCTCTCTCTCTCTCTCTCTCTCTCTCTCTCTCTCTCTCTCTCTCTCTCTCTCTCTCTCTCTCTTTCTCTCTCTCTCTCTCTCAATGCTGTCGATAAATTCCTCCTCCACCACCACAAAACCTCTGTGATCTACACCTGGAGTTCGTGGTCTTCAAATCTTGGCCACACTTCATCTCTCTCTCTCTCTCTCTCTCTCTCTCTCTCTCTCTCTCTCTCTCTTCTCTCTCTCTCTCTCTCTCTCTCTCTCTCTCTCTCTCTCTCTCTCTCTGGACAGAACAGAACGGCCCCGCGGGCCATTCCACCCGTAAAACTCGCGAGGCCAACTTTCTGCATAGATCACCCTGGCCCGGGGATAATACCCACCGGGGGGGGGGGAGAGAGAGAGAGAGAGAGAGAGAGAGAGAGAGAGAGAGAGAGAGAGAGAGAGAGAGAGAGAGAGAGAGAGAGAGAGAGAGAGTGTGTAGCAAATCCAGTTCTCTCTCACGCAAATAAGACTTTACATCATTTTTCTCCACATCTTCCGAGGAAACGCCCCCCCACCTCCCCCCCGTCATGAAGAGAGTTTCTGACAGAACTCGCTCACTTTTCTGGCCCACCAGGACGGCCCTAAAGGAGAAATAAGGATTAGTTTGCCTCTCTGGCTCTGTGCTGGAAGAATGTGTGAGGGGGTGGAGGGTGGGGTTAGTAAGAAAGTGGAGCTAGCTCAATCATGTAGCCTTGAGTCTCGGGCCGACACAGGGGATGAAATGCTAAGGTTGGTTCATTTAATCGGTCCGGGGGTAAAAGGAAGGAGGGGGGGGGGGGGAAAGGTTATAGGGGGAGTGACATCGGAGAGAGAGAGAGAGAGAGAGAGAGAGAGAGAGAGAGAGAGAGAGAGAGAGAGAGAGAGAGAGAGAGAGAGAGAGAGCTCTTCCCGTCCTGATGAAGGAGAACACATCAATCGTGTATCTGACCCCCCCACCCACACACACACACCTCTAAACACGGGAGCCACTTGAAGCATCATCCACTGTGCAAATCTTGCATCCATTACCACCTGCAACGTGAGAACTCACCCTATCATCCATCCATCTTAAATCACTTCAGGAACATCGGCAGTTCAACCCTCTGCTTCACTTCAGGCGCCCCTCTAAAAACAACAAAAAACAAGTACATAGCCATTCCTATACTTATTCTCCATCTTCCCTCCTTTCTCCCTCACTTCGCAGAAACGTACCCCTACTCCTTCAAGTCCCCAACGTACCGCCTTCTCGAGAGGTAATCCTCAATAATCAACTTCAAGACACAAAACAGGGTCGAGCCGTCGCCCTTGCACAAACATTCGCCAAACTTCCATGTTATTCCTCGTCCTGGACTGCTGGCAACAAGGGACACCCAACCCCTCAACACAGGGGAGTCGTACCCAGACCGACTCTTGCCCTGGGATTCGCGACGCCGTAATCCATAACGTAATTCCGGGTTATCCAAAGTCATTCAATGTAATCACACATCAAGTCATTATCATGTTAGTGATGTCTGTCTGTCCGTCCGTCTACCTTCGTGTTTATGTCTGTCTATCTGTCCTAATGGAGGGACATCCTTCACTTAAGTAGCGAGTTCGTTACGCCCAGCACGACGTGGCAATCTCGCCAGTGTGTGTCTCCCTCCTGCAGCAGGGAATGGCTTCATATCTCTCTTAATTCCTTACGGAGGATCCAGCAGCCTGGTCCTGGTGAAGATGGCTCGGGCATAAAAGCCATGAATATCCATCTTCACCAATGTGGGGACGGGTCCTGGGGTGGTGAAGAATGAGGGAGGGGTTTGTCAGAGGGTCCTGGGGGTTCTGGGGTGGTGAAGAATGAGGCAGGGGTTTCTTGGAGGGTCCTGGGGTGGTGAAGAATGAGGGAGGGGTTTCTTAGAGGGTTCTGGGGTGATAACACATCTGGTAGGGTTATGTTTCAGGCTTCTGGGGAGATGAAGTGTGGAAGGTTCTGGGGAGATGAGGTGTTGGAAGGTTCTGGGGAGATGAGGTGCTGGAAGGTTCTGGGGAGATGAAGTGTGGAAGGTTCTGGGGAGATGAGGTGTTGGAAGGTTCTGGGGAGATGAGGTGTTGGAAGGTTCTGGGGAGATGAGGTGTTGGAAGGTTCTGGGGAGATGAGGGGTTGGAAGGTTCTAGGGAGATGAGGTGTTGGAAGGTTCTGGGGAGATGAGGTGTTGGAAGGTTCTGGGGAGATGAGGTGTTGGAAGGTTCTGGGGAGATGAGGTGCTGGAAGGTTCTGGGGAGATGAGGTGTTGGAAGGTCCTAGGGAGATGAGGTGCTGGAAGGTTCTGGGGAGATGAGGTGTTGGAAGGTTCTGGGGAGATGAGGGGTTGGAAGGTTCTAGGGAGATGAAGAGGGGGTTTGTTGGGTGTGGGGTGGGGTGGTTCATTTGGAGTGCTGACGGGTAGGATCGGTCTCAATGGAGTTGAAGGATGTGGCAAGGGTACACGTTGGAGGGGTTCCTGGGAGGTAAAGACTTTGGAATGGGTTAGTTGGAGGGTGGTGGAGGGGAGTGATGACCCCGGAGATAGATCTTAAAAGTTGAAGACTTTGAGTGGGGTGTCTCGGGGGGCGGGGGGCTGTGGGGAGACGTGCGGTGATCAAGGGGGCAGCCTGGGGAGACAAAAGGTGAAGTGGGAGAGGTATGTGGAGAGGTGGTGGGATCAGAGGAGCAGCGGGAGCAGTGAGAGAAGTGTAAGGTGACGTGTCTGGCAACAACAGGAAGTGGGTGATGCCTGCCTCATTGCCGAAGGGACACTGTGTGTGTGTGTGTGTGTGTGTGTGTGTGTGTGTGTGTGTGTGTGTGTGTGTGTGTGTGTGTGTGTGTGTGTGTGGGTGTAGCCTTTAGCATCAGGCGTGCCATAACACGCGACAGAAACTCCATAAAAGATAAAAGGGACCGGAATCAAAACATGGAGAGCAACGGACCGACACACAGGAGGGTGAGCGGGAAGGAGAGGCCAGGCCAGGTGTGTGTGTGTGTGTGTGTGTGTGTGTGTGTGTGTGTGTGTGTGTGTGTGGGACTGGGATTGGCTGGGGGTGTAGTAAGGATTGGTCAGACTGCATATCAAAAATATCACGCACGGATTGGCCAGAGGAACTCCGTCCTTAAAGTATAAGTTTACATATCGAGACAGTGGGTAATGGATTTCTAAGCCAAAGATGAAATAATTAATTTCAGGATAATTACTGCCTTCACGATAATCATCATTACTATCATTATCATCCTAAAAAGAGAAGAATGGTTAAGCCAATGACGCCGTTCTTCGTCTGTTTCTTGCGCTGCCTCAGTTCAATTCTCGAAGTTCATCTCAAAACTGGTTTCAGTTCTCCCGGAGCTCGCTTTCCGCTCCCTAAAACTCGTTCCAAATACCACACGCTCTCGTGCCCACGCTCCCGAGACCCCCACCTCACATTCTGAGGGCTCTTGACCCCCCTCGAAAGCACCCACTAAAAACTTAACCTCCATTTAATCACAGGCCTGACGACCTTCACTGAAAGCCCAGTTAGGTTTCTGAAGCCAATTGACGACCCGAGTAAACACTTAAGGCTTCCCTAAAATGTCTTAAAGCCTGATTACCCATCCGCACTCGGCTTCACCACCATGGCTAAGCTCCCCGAAGCAGTTCCGCTTCATCTCTCCAAACTCTGGGTTAAAAGTCATCTCACGCTTCCCGAAAGTCTGAATTTACCTCCCTAAATTCCAGCGTCTTAAGTCCCTAAAGCCCGAGTTCAACCCCATAATCCCGGCTTAAACTCCCTAAACTCCACCATCAACTCCACAAAGCCCGGCTTAAACTCCCTTAAATCACTGGGCCCCAAAGCCCGACTGGAACTCCTTAAAATCCCACGTCTAGCTCCCCAAGGGCGAGTTGACACACCTAAAACCCACCTAGACTCCCCTCAAAGCCTGGCTTACGTTCCCCAAAGCCCAATCCCTCTCCCACCCCACCCTACAACCTTCGGACCCTGGATCCACCCGATGCTCTCCTCAACCCCCCCCCCCCTTATTTAACTCCCCGGGGGGGAAGGGGTGTTCATTAAACTGCCCGAAGGCTTGATTTAAACGCCTCGGTGCCTGGCTGCATGCTCCACTGCCGCTGATGACGACGGCCGTGCATGCTATTACCCCCCAACCCTTCAAAGCACCGAGCGGCTATAATGACTTTCCACGGGAATTTAGCGGCGCGAATTTTTCAATCTCTCGTCTCGCCCTGCTCAGTGCAGACGAGACGCTTTCTGATGAGATACTGCGTATCTCCTGAACCTTCCCTACTGTAACAGAACATTCGAGACTTCTATACGCTGCCTGTGTCTATCGTTTCATCATTCTGTCTATTGCAGTCATCCACCATACGTACTATAAAAAAGGATTTTATATTCTTTTAAACATGTTTATTCAACAAGTTTCTTCCTTAATTTTCCACGCCTTTACTCTCTCCTGCACCGTTATCTTGTCAACAGTACCGTTATATTCCCTACCGTACTGTTATCTTCCCTACCGTACCGTTATCTTCCCTACCGTCCCGTTATCTTTCCTACCGTCCCGTTATCTTTCCTACTGTACCGTTATCTTCCCTACCGTCCCGTTATCTTTCCTACCGTACCGTTATCTTCCCTACCGTCCCGTTATCTTTCCTACCGTACCGTTATCTTCCCTACCGTCCCGTTATCTTCCCTACCGTCCCGTTATCTTCCCTACTGTACCGTTATCTTCCCTACCGTACCGTTATCTTTCCTACCGTACCGTTATCTTCCCTACCGTCCCGTTATCTTCCCTACCGTACCGTTATCTTCCCTACCGTACCGTTATCTTTCCTACCGTACCGTTATCTTCCCTACCGTCCCGTTATCTTTCCTACCGTACCGTTATCTTCCCTACCGTCCCGTTATCTTTCCTACTGTACCGTTATCTTCCCTACCGTCCCGTTATCTTTCCTACTGTACCGTTATCTTCCCTACCGTACCGTTATCTTTCCTACTGTACCGTTATCTTCCCTACCGTCCCGTTATCTTCCCTACTGTACCGTTATCTTCCCTACCGTACCGTTATCTTCCCTACCGTCCCGTTATCTTCCCTACTGTACCGTTATCTTCCCTACCGTCCCGTTATCTTCCCTACCGTACCATTATCTTGCCTACCGTACCGTTATCTTCCCTACCGTCCCGTTATCTTCCCTACCGTACCGTTATCTTCCCTACCGTCCCGTTATCTTTCCTACTGTACCGTTATCTTCCCTACCGTACCGTTATCTTTCCTACCGTACCGTTATCTTCCCTACCGTCCCGTTATCTTTCCTACCGTACCGTTATCTTCCCTACCGTCCCGTTATCTTTCCTACTGTACCGTTATCTTCCCTACCGTCCCGTTATCTTCCCTACCGTACCATTATCTTGCCTACCGTACCGTTATCTTCCCTACCGTACCGTTATCTTCCCTACCGTACCGTTATCTTCCCTACCATACCGTTATCTCGCCTCCTGCCGTACCAATCCCATGTCCTACCGTCTTCCAACCACCACCATCAACAACAAGGAAGACTCGAGAGAATTCAAGCTAAGATCTCTCGGGCTGGATGAGGTACATAAAAAAAAAAGGGGGGGGGGGGGGGGGGGGAAAGGAAAAAAACAAAAAAAGGTTTTGGTGAGCGAGTGCTGGAGTCTGGGGTTGCTAAGGCCGACCGCACGCCCGCGGGAGGAGGCAGCTGGAGCTGTTTATACCACCAGTTTAGTTTCCTTGGTATTCTGTGCACGAGTTACTTTTAACACAGTCGCCCCCAACCGGATAACCCGTTTTCTTCTCCTGTATACACAAGATTTTATCTTCACGCCCCCAAGATTAGAGTTAATATAATACACATTTATTTTTGTAAAACCAGTTGACTTTTTTTCCCCCCTCTCTATTTCCTACAGAATATTACACCACCAATGGGTTATTCCTCTTCCACACAACTGTTATAATCCAAGACGTGTATAACCAACCAGATTATTACAACTTATCACAGGCTATGTATAGACATAACGAGAATGCACGTACAGACATAAGAATGATCTCATAACACCTGGAGATGTTGACCAAAGTATCGGTTGGTGGACGTAACTTGACAACGCTGGCGGGTTTCACTGACCCCGGTAGATGATAGACACAAGAGCAACCAACCAGATGACAACTGGAATTGTTTTAATGCCTCATTGTGGATCAACACCGTCTCCGCTTAGTGCAAATTCGTTTTCTATTATTCCAAATTCTTTCGCTCATCTTTCCTAACCTTCCAAATTTTTCCGTGGCCACAAGCACTCTACCTTTTAACTAACTATCAATAATAACAACGTGTTAATTAGACGTGGCAGTTTACCTGGGATACCTGCATCAAAACACGGTACATTGAAATAACGCCTAAGGCAATGTTAGTACAGCATAATGACACCACTTTAAACGCTGGAACCTTTCCGCTTAAAACCTAGTCACGTTCCGTGTTAAAGATCTTCCGCTCTGATCTACAGACCCAGACACCGGGTTGGGACGCTATCTTGGCCCTTAACGTCGATAAAGGCGATGGTACGACTCTTAATCGTCGAATAGTAGCAATACGCTGATAACACTTTGCTTTTTCGTAGTCTACTAAGTCCTATGCCACCTTTTCCCCAGCAGGGGTCGGTATGACACCACCTTTTCCCCAGCAGGGGTCGGTATGACACCACCTTTTCCCCAGCAGGGGTCGGTATGACACCACCTTTTCCCCAGCAGGGGTCGGTATGACACCACCTTTTCCCCAGCAGGGGTCGGTATGACACCACCTTTTCCCCAGCAGGGGTCGGTATGACGCCACCTTTTCCCCAGTAGGGGTCGGTATGACACCACCTTTTCCCCAGCAGGGGTCGGTATGACACCACCTTTTCCCCAGCAGGGGTCGGTATGACACCACCTTTTCCTCAACAGGGTTTGGCATGACACCTCTTCCTCCCCTGCAGGCTTCACAGTGCACGAGCAGGACATGGCAGACTCGCCCATCTTCGACCTCCTGACGGCGGAGCAGCTGGGGGAGTGGCCGCTGCTCGCGCCGGACCGCTGGAACGAGACCCAGTACAACCTGGAGCGGCTCCTGGCGCAGCTGACGCTCTACCAGGTCCACACCTTCCTCGACTCCTACATCACCCCGGACGAGAGGAACTCCAGCATGTACACGCTGCAGGTACGTTTCTCCTTCTGCAGGAGGCTCCTCTCCATCAGTAGGTGGGTTTTCTCTCCACTGGTGGGTCCTTAGTATGTCGGTCGGTGGGTCATCAGTCTCCACAGGTGGGTCCTCCCTCTACAGGCGGGTCGTCCTTTTTCCCTACAGATGGGCTCTGTCTCTACAGGCGGGTCCTCTCTCTCTCTACCGGGGGGTCTTCGATCTACAGGTGGGTCCTCTCTCTCTACCGGTGGGTCTTCGATCTACAGGTGAGTCCTCACTTGCATACGGGTCTTCCCTCTCTATAATGGCGGGTGCTCTTCCCCGCGATCCTCCTCAAAACACGAGACCCACCTCCCGTCTCTCCTCCCGCAGTTCTACAAGGGCTCGCCAGCGCTCTCCAGGAACTACTTCCTCAACACCTCCAACGAGGAGTACGCCAGCTACATGTCCGCCTACACAGCGCTCATGGAGGAGACGGCCATGGCGCTCTCGCCGGACAAGTCCCTCAACACCTCCTACGTCGAGGAACTCATCGCCTTCGAGACCAAGTTTGCGCTGGTGAGTGACGGGTCAGCTGGGGGGGGGGGGGGGGGGGTTTGAGAAAGAGGGAGGTAGGGAAATAGATATAGGGAGACGGAAAGCGGCAAGGTTAGGGTAAACGAAGGGCAGGGGTGAAGAGAGGGGGAGAGAGGTAAAAAAAAAAAAAGAGTGGGAGAGAGAGAGAGAGAGAGAGAGAGAGAGAGAGAGAGAGAGAGAGAGAGAGAGAGAGAGAGAGGTTAGAAAACGTATATGAGAGCATACATATTCAGACCTACATACATCGAATTATCCCCTGCAGCCATACGGCATAGGTAGCGAGACCGTGTGATGGTCTCCGACTTACCCTGAACACATGAAGAGGGGTGTCTGTTTTCCACTGGCTGTTACAGAACGACGCTCAAGGCCCTTAACGACCCTGGGAGTCGACAGGCCTAAAGCCGAGATAACGAGCCAAAATAACCTCACAGCGCTACAGAAAAAGCCGACACAAAATTCCGGGTGGGGGTAATAAATACGTCTGGGAGCCGAATTTACTGAAAGAGGCCGGCATTAAAAGGAGTCAGGAGGCTCTTTATACAGCACCGAGTGGGTGATGGAGTGTGCCATGCCCAGGGGGAAAAGCGAGAGAGAGAGAGAGAGAGAGAGAGAGAGAGAGAGAGAGAGAGAGAGAGAGAGAGAGAGAGAGAGAGAGAGAGAGAGCCAATATACCAACCATACATCTATTCATTCTCACTACGGCGGACATCAATCGATTCCTCAAGAGCTTCCCCCTTTTTCTCTTTTCTCGTCTACCTCAAACCCTCAGACACGACGGTACGAGCCTTGAGCACGACGCCACGACCCCCTGAGCACGACGGTGCGACCCCTGAGCACGACGGTGCGACCCTTGAGCACGACGGTGCGACCCCTGAGCACGACGGTGCGACCCTTGAGCACGACGGTGCGACCCCTGAGCACGACGGTACGACCCTTGAGCACGGCGCCACGAGCCTTGGGAATGATGGCCTAGCGCCTCTGAGTTGTTGTTGTCCCCGGAGATGGATATATTCCCAAGGATCTTGCAAATGCAATGTGGCAAGAAAACTGTGGCGTGGGAAGGAAGATTATGTTATGGAAGAGGTGAGGCCGGTGTGTGTCGGAGACCAGTGGAACGGATGGTGATGGAACGGTTGACTGTGATGGAGGGAGAAGGTACAGAGAGTGATGACTGATGGAAAAGATGGGGGAGGAGGAGGATAGGAACTGCAGCATAGTAAGAAAGATGTAGCAAGAACGAAGGAAGAGTAAAAGGAATTGAAAAACATCGCATTTGCAAAACCGGTTCCACATCTGCTTTCTTTCTCCACGTCCCCAGTTCCCCATTCCAGGGATGCCTCTAAACCTACTATCAACGCCTCTAAAGTACCCAATAAGGCCCAAAAACCTCCATTAACGCCGACAAATTTCCCCTGTAATGACCTAACCTCCAACTAATGCCTCCAAACTTACCATCAATGCCTCTAATATCCCCATCACAGTTCGTCCAATCCTCCAATTTACACCTCCCAACTTTCCATTCATGCCCTATCCGTCACCTTAGTCTCCAACCCTCCAATGAATGCCTCCAAACCACCCAGTTATAAATCTTTAACCTCACACTGACGCCTCAAATCTTCTCATTAATGACTCCAAACCTTCCATTAACGTCGCCTTTTTTTTTTTTTCTTTTGTAGATAACAGACAGTCGGACGTGCGGCAACGGGGGCGAGGGAGGCAACCTGACGGAGTCGCTAGGGGAGGAGGAGGAGTCCTCCGGCAGGATGACGGTGGCGCAGCTGGAGCAGATGGTGCCCGAGGTGGGTTCCTGCCGGGTCCTTGTGGGTGCTGCGGGTCACATCGGGTCCTGGTGAGCGGGTATTGTGAGCGCTACCAGGTCTTGGTGGGTTAGCGTGGGGTGCTGGGATAGTGTTAATGGTACTGGCGTGTGAGTGTTGTGTGATCTTCGACGTCCTATTGTCCTACAGAATCCTGATGGCTGAACACTGTGGGTCCTGAGTAATCTAGATGGATTCTTTTTAGTCTATAGGGGGGACTTAAAATGTGGGTCCTTGGGAATCTAGATGGATCCTAGCAAGTCCTATAAGTCTTGAGTGAGTTATAGGGTATCTAAAGGGTCCTAGCACGTCCTAAGGGTCCTGAATGGGTCATGGCACGTCTTAAGTGTCTTGAGTGGGTCCTTGGACTTACAAGGACTTATCTGGGTTTCCTAGAACCTAGCAAAGACCCTCAGGACTTGCTAGGATCTCTCTAGATTACCAAGGACTTAGCTGGC
Organism: Panulirus ornatus; assembly: GCF_036320965.1. Taxonomy (NCBI): domain Eukaryota; kingdom Metazoa; phylum Arthropoda; class Malacostraca; order Decapoda; family Palinuridae; genus Panulirus; species Panulirus ornatus. The sequence goes on from NC_092269.1 coordinate 38,905,102, forward strand.
CTCCTTGCTTTCAACACCCGCTCACTCTCCCCATCCTTCCTCCCATCAGATCGCGTGGGGCCGCATGTTGAGGTACACCTTGGAGGAGTACGAGCTGGATCTTGACGTGGACTCGCTCATCATCACACTCCACTGCCCTGCCTACGTCCCCGACCTGGTCAAGATGCTCTCCACTACTCCTAAAAGGTACCACTCCAACCTCATCCCCTCACTTCTGAAATCCGTCCTCGTTAAATGGGCGAATCAGTCAATTAGTCGTGAGGAGATAAGACTGATAGACAAGGGCACACTTAGATAGGTTGGTCCATTAGACAGAGACCTGATTTAATACAGTGACTCAGACAGTCTCCGTGCCTACTAAAAGACCTACAATACAAGGGCCTGTAAACCATCATGCTTGCCCACTAGGTAACCAGGTTCTTCTCAATGTAAAGAAGGGATGAGTAAGTTGTTTGTCTACCACTACTCCTCAGTATGATTGAGAGAGGGTTAACTTGAGCCTGCTTTGCCTGCTTCAGGGTGATCGTTAACTACCTGCTGTGGAGGTTTGTGCTCCGCTACATGCCTTACATCAGCAACTACTTCCAGCAGCTCTGGCAACAGTTCAGGAGCGAGGTAAGCCATCCTAGTGTCCTTCATTTACTTCTGTAACGTGCACTGGCTATGAAATAAATGACATCAATTCAATACGAAATATACAATCAGATAATTACGATTTAGTCATACAATGACAGACAGATCAAACAAACAAAAAACAACAACAACCATATAACGTGAGGTTGTAATGCATATAATAGACGCCAAGTCTGCAAGCATTTCAATCAGCTAAGTGAGGCAATGACTAATTCATCAAATAATAGAAAATTAACAACAGAACATCAGAGGACAACTTCATAGCTAATCCCCTCTCCATGCATTACTGAGTCGCGTGTCGTTGACACGTTAACAAAGGCTGGGTTCGTGTTGCTATCTGGAAACGCTGTTCACTCTCGCCCCCCCTTGCAGGTGCCAGACCCCTTCGAGGAGCGGACCTACCTCAGCCGCTGGAAGGAATGCGCCGCGGTGGTCAACGAGGGATTCGGCGCAGCCCTGGCCAAGATGTATGTTGAGCAACATTATGACCACACTATCTCAGGCAAGGTGAGACGGTCGTGAGGTGGGGGAGGGAGATAAAGTCTCTTGGTCAGACCCTGCCATCTCTTGGCAAGTTGAGACGGTCTTTAGGTGGGAAGGAGAGATGTTTGTGGGAGATAGTCTCTCAAGAGGGCTTGTGAGATCTCAAAGGTAAGGCTGAGTCTTGGTAGGAATAATATGACTATGGGGAGAGACAATCTCTCGACATGAATATTAGATCTGTCGGGTGAGACAGTCTCCTAAGACAGTGAGACGATATGGCCATTACACAGAGAGGGTTCTGAGAGACGGGAACGAGATCCTCCGACCGCCACTATATCTCTTCAAGATGGACGGAGAAAATCGGAAGGTGAGACATCCTATCGCATCGACAGTCAGATGTATTGAGATACTAACACCATCTCCTAATGGTACACAGGCCAGGACCCGTGCCCCCTCGCGCACCGATCTCTACCCGATGCAGTGACCTGAGTCTTCCCCACCCTGATCGTCTGCTTCCAGATCCAACCCTCGTCCTCTACTTAACCTACGCGATTGCCTCCTCCGCCAGGCCCCTAGAACGACCCTTTGGCGAAGCGGTGGACGGTGTCCTGCCCCTAGATTCGGGCACTTCATTCTTTAACTCGACCTTTTTCATGCTTCCGGTGGATGACACGACCCGACAACCCCCCACCCCCCGTTCGTAATTCGACCCGTCAACAGTCTCTTCTTGCCCGACAGATCGACAACCTGGTGGAGGAGGTTCGCACCGCCTTCCACATGGTGATCGACCGTCAGGACTGGCTGGAACAGGAGATGAAACAGGTGTGCAGCGATAAGGTGAGTCACGCAGGGAACATCTAACTCCTCCCCCATTTTTGGTCCTGCGTCCCTCCCTACACCACTAAGCTTTCCCAGTCTTTAACCTCTCATGTCTGTTTGTTTTTTCACCTTAACAGCCACGACCCTCTTAAAGTTCTTCAACTCAAGAATCTTAGAATGTTATATTTATTCCCTGCTAACTCCACTTAAATATTCAGCCCCTACTGTGTGTGCGTGTGTGTGTGTGCGTGTGTGTGTGTGTGTGTGTGTGTGTGTGTGTGTGTGTGTGTGTGTGTGTGTGTGTTTCTAGCCCTGGATTTCAATTAGTCCACTGGTCCAAGGCTAAAGCTGTTGACGTAAGTAAACAGATGTGCTCAGGGAATCAACAAATAGGTATCTTGATCAATGGAAAAAACGCACATTTTTCATAAACATAATTCGACACATACTGAGTATCAATTCATATCATTAGATATTATTTCAAGTTATCATAAGAAACCACTGCTAATAGCAACAGGTTCAGGTCAAAATCTCATCAAACTTGTGCATAACTCTTCATGCAAGACCAAACGGCGCGTCACATTTTCTTTTAGTTACCCTAACCTCTTTATACGTCACACCTTTTAGCCTTTCTTCATCTCACATCTATTTGTCTTTTCTCAAGTGTGTGGGAATGTGTGTTTCAGCTAGATATAATGGGCAAGAAGATTGGCTACCCTGAGTACATAGAATCTACAGACCTCCTGGACGCTGAGTTTGAAGGGGTAAGTGTCTGCTTTTGTTTTCTTTTCTTACACACTTAAGCTTTGGAATTCCATACCCTCTGTTTCTTTCCTCACACATTTAAGCTTTGGAATTCCATACCTTTTGCTTTTTTCCTTACATCACTAAGCTTTGGGACTCCTTACCCTCTGTTTCTTTCCTCACACCACCAAGCTTTGGATCTCCTTACCCTCTGTTTCTTTCCTCACACCGATAAGCTTTGGCATTCGTTACCCTCTGTTTCTTTCCTCACACCGCTGAGCTTTGGCACTCTTTACCTTCGTTTCCCCACTGTGGTACAACCATCGACCCCTGGCTGAACACACAACTACGCAAAATTAATCTAAATACGAATTTCCGAATTTCCACTCCTTTGTCTCATATCAATCTCAACTGTTTGGGTTTCAAGAAGAAAGAAATACAGAATTTTTTTCTTACCAGTTATTTTATCATGACATTTAGAAGACTCAGATTCATCATGACTACATCCTGGACTTCAGTCTTGCATACGCTGAAGAAATGGTATAAATGTGACTTTACTGAAGACGATTCCAGAGCCTCGGGGTTGAATCATTCTGGTTATCTCTATAAGGGATTACAGATAAGGGGACTTGACGTGGCACACACGCGTTCGCCTTTATACAGGTCGGCGCAGCAGTCTTCTGTCAAGAACAGACACTTTATCATCGGGTCGCAAACGAAAGTAAAGTTACCCCTTGAAGTCGACACTGGGGACCCCAGAGAAAGACGGTGGTACCCTTGAGCACGACCCTACGACCTTAAAGAACGACCCTAAGAACGTAAAGCACGAAAGTACGACCCTTGATCACGAATGTACGACCCTTGATCACGAAACTACTACCCTTGATCACGAAAGTACGACCCTTGATCACGAAAGAACGACCAGTGTGCAGGGAGGTACGACCCATGGGTATGATGGCCTTCAACCTTGTCTACGGACCTACCGACCCACATTTCATTAACAGACCCTCCAGGCTCCTGGCATGACCCCCTCAAGGTCAGGTCAAAGGTCAAGCCATCACATCCAAAGGTCATACTGTCGCGCTTTTGAGGGTGTCAACTTTCCTCTGACCACAAGCGCCACTCTATAACTTTAAAAATATCAACTTCGTTCTCTGCATTACGAATGACGAAGCGCCGATGTGCACATTACGAAACTGATTTAATAAAGCCTTAAAATATCTGTGATCAAGACACCCCTCACTCTTCTCTCTTCTATACAAAACAAATCCAAGGCCTCTTAACCTCTGACCTAGTTTTCTTTAATATAGTTTGCAAATGTTCTGTGCAGAATCTGTATACATATAGATTTCCACCACTGGATTTCTTGTCTTCATCTTTGTGATTCAGTGAATAAATTTCATTTTAATTTCCCCTCTAGACCTTACCTCCTCTGGCCCGACTGCCAATATCATTGCAATTCTTACATATCCAGTGATGATAAAAAATAATACATAAATAATCAATTTGCATAACGAACTCCAGTGTTTGTGGATGGAAACTTGAGGTAAGAATCTGTAGACATTATGAGCCTCCCGCCGGTTGCCTTAATGCCAGGCACCCCGGCTGTAAAGGCTAATTAAGCAGTTAATTCAGCATCTAACCCCGGAGCTGCCAGCTTGAGTTTGCCTCACACCACCATCGTGTGTCAGACTGGGTCCACGACCTTTGCGTGTGTCGGGATAAAACACCTCACAAACCGTGGATCAGCAACTTTTACACATTGCTTCCTCGTACGTTGTGCTGTCCCTCAGCAACACAGCATGGGGTGAGGGAGGGGGAGTCGGTCTTTGACTGTGGCACTCAGGGTAGAGCTGTGATGGTGGCACTCAGGGTAGACCTGTGATGGTGGCACTCAGGGTAGACCTGTGATGGTGGCACTCAAGGTTGACCTCTGCCGAGAAAGACACTCAGGGTTGACCTCTAACGACGGAGGTGTACTCAGGGTTGACCTCTGCCGATGGAGGTGTACTCAGGGTTGACCTCTGCCGATGGAGGTGCACTCAAGGTTGACCTCTGCCGAGAAAGACACTCAGGGTTGACCTCTAACGACGGAGGTGTACTCAGGGTTGACCTCTGCCGATGGAGGTGTACTCAGGGTTGACCTCTGCCGATGGAGGTGCACTCAAGGTTGACCTCTGCCGAGAAAGACACTCAGGGTTGACCTCTAACGACGGAGGTGTACTCAGGGTTGACCTCTGCCGATGGAGGTGTACTCAGGGTTGACCTCTGCCGATGGAGGTGCACTCAAGGTTGACCTCTGCCGAGAAAGACACTCAGGGTTGACCTCTAACGACGGAGGTGTACTCAGGGTTGACCTCTGCCGACGGAGGTGCACTCAGGGTTGACCTCTGCCGATGGAGGTGCACTGAGGGTTGACCTCAGCCGAAAGAGACACTCAGGGTTGACCTCAGCCGACGGAGGAGGCACTCAAGGTTGACCTTTGCCGAGGGAGGTGCACTGAGGGTCGACCTCTGCCGATGGAGGTGTACTCAGGGTTGACCTCTGCCGAGAAAGACACTCAGGGTTGACCTCTGCCGAGAAAGACACTCAGGGTTGACCTCTGCCGAGAAAGACACTCAGGGTTGACCTCTAACGACGGAGGTGTACTCAGGGTTGACCTCTAACGACGGAGGTGTACTCAGGGTTGACCTCTAACGACGGAGGTGTACTCAGGGTTGACCTCTGCCGATGGAGGTGTACTCAGGGTTGACCTCTGCCGATGGAGGTGTACTCAGGGTTGACCTCTGCCGAGAAAGACACTCAGGGTTGACCTCTGCCGAGAAAGACACTCAGGGTTGACCTCTGCCGAGAAAGACACTCAGGGTTGACCTCTAACGACGGAGGTGTACTCAGGGTTGACCTCTGCCGATGGAGGTGTACTCAGGGTTGACCTCTGCCGATGGAGGTGTACTCAGGGTTGACCTCTGCCGAGAAAGACACTCAGGGTTGACCTCTAACGACGGAGGTGTACTCAGGGTTGACCTCTGCCGAGAAAGACACTCAGGGTTGACCTCTGCCGAGAAAGACACTCAGGGTTGACCTCTGCCGAGAAAGACACTCAGGGTTGACCTCTGCCGATGGAGGTGTACTCAGGGTTGACCTCTGCCGAGAAAGACACTCAGGGTTGACCTCTGCCGAGAAAGACACTCAGGGTTGACCTCTAACGACGGAGGTGTACTCAGGGTTGACCTCTGCCGATGGAGGTGTACTCAGGGTTGACCTCTAACGACGGAGGTGTACTCAGGGTTGACCTCTAACGACGGAGGTGTACTCAGGGTTGACCTCTGCCGAGAAAGACACTCAGGGTTGACCTCTGCCGATGGAGGTGTACTCAGGGTTGACCTCTAACGACGGAGGTGTACTCAGGGTTGACCTCTGCCGAGAAAGACACTCAGGGTTGACCTCTGCCGAGAAAGACACTCAGGGTTGACCTCTGCCGAGAAAGACACTCAGGGTTGACCTCTGCCGAGAAAGACACTCAGGGTTGACCTCTAACGACGGAGGTGTACTCAGGGTTGACCTCTGCCGAGAAAGACACTCAGGGTTGACCTCTGCCGATGGAGGTGTACTCAGGGTTGACCTCTGCCGAGAAAGACACTCAGGGTTGACCTCTAACGACGGAGGTGTACTCAGGGTTGACCTCTAACGACGGAGGTGTACTCAGGGTTGACCTCTGCCGAGAAAGACACTCAGGGTTGACCTCTGCCGAGAAAGACACTCAGGGTTGACCTCTAACGACGGAGGTGTACTCAGGGTTGACCTCTGCCGAGAAAGACACTCAGGGTTGACCTCTAACGACGGAGGTGTACTCAGGGTTGACCTCTGCCGAGAAAGACACTCAGGGTTGACCTCTGCCGAGAAAGACACTCAGGGTTGACCTCTGCCGAGAAAGACACTCAGGGTTGACCTCTGCCGATGGAGGTGTACTCAGGGTTGACCTCTGCCGAGAAAGACACTCAGGGTTGACCTCTAACGACGGAGGTGTACTCAGGGTTGACCTCTAACGACGGAGGTGTACTCAGGGTTGACCTCTAACGACGGAGGTGTACTCAGGGTTGACCTCTAACGACGGAGGTGTACTCAGGGTTGACCTCTAACGACGGAGGTGTACTCAGGGTTGACCTCTAACGACGGAGGTGTACTCAGGGTTGACCTCTAACGACGGAGGTGTACTCAGGGTTGACCTCTGCCGATGGAGGTGTACTCAGGGTTGACCTCTAACGACGGAGGTGTACTCAGGGTTGACCTCTGCCGATGGAGGTGTACTCAGGGTTGACCTCTGCCGAGAAAGACACTCAGGGTTGACCTCTGCCGATGGAGGTGCACTCAAGGTTGACCTCTGCCGATGGAGGTGTACTCAGGGTTGACCTCTAACGACGGAGGTGTACTCAGGGTTGACCTCTAACGACGGAGGTGTACTCAGGGTTGACCTCTGCCGATGGAGGTGTACTCAGGGTTGACCTCTGCCGATGGAGGTGTACTCAGGGTTGACCTCTGCCGATGGAGGTGTACTCAGGGTTGACCTCTAACGACGGAGGTGTACTCAGGGTTGACCTCTAACGACGGAGGTGTACTCAGGGTTGACCTCTAACGACGGAGGTGTACTCAGGGTTGACCTCTAACGACGGAGGTGTACTCAGGGTTGACCTCTAACGACGGAGGTGTACTCAGGGTTGACCTCTAACGACGGAGGTGTACTCAGGGTTGACCTCTGCCGATGGAGGTGTACTCAGGGTTGACCTCTAACGACGGAGGTGTACTCAGGGTTGACCTCTGCCGATGGAGGTGTACTCAGGGTTGACCTCTGCCGAGAAAGACACTCAGGGTTGACCTCTGCCGAGAAAGACACTCAGGGTTGACCTCTGCCGAGAAAGACACTCAGGGTTGACCTCTAACGACGGAGGTGTACTCAGGGTTGACCTCTGCCGAGAAAGACACTCAGGGTTGACCTCTGCCGAGAAAGACACTCAGGGTTGACCTCTGCCGAGAAAGACACTCAGGGTTGACCTCTGCCGATGGAGGTGTACTCAGGGTTGACCTCTGCCGAGAAAGACACTCAGGGTTGACCTCTGCCGAGAAAGACACTCAGGGTTGACCTCTGCCGAGAAAGACACTCAGGGTTGACCTCTAACGACGGAGGTGTACTCAGGGTTGACCTCTGCCGAGAAAGACACTCAGGGTTGACCTCTGCCGATGGAGGTGTACTCAGGGTTGACCTCTGCCGAGAAAGACACTCAGGGTTGACCTCTGCCGAGAAAGACACTCAGGGTTGACCTCTGCCGAGAAAGACACTCAGGGTTGACCTCTGCCGAGAAAGACACTCAGGGTTGACCTCTGCCGAGAAAGACACTCAGGGTTGACCTCTGCCGAGAAAGACACTCAGGGTTGACCTCTAACGACGGAGGTGTACTCAGGGTTGACCTCTGCCGAGAAAGACACTCAGGGTTGACCTCTGCCGAGAAAGACACTCAGGGTTGACCTCTGCCGAGAAAGACACTCAGGGTTGACCTCTAACGACGGAGGTGTACTCAGGGTTGACCTCTGCCGAGAAAGACACTCAGGGTTGACCTCTGCCGAGAAAGACACTCAGGGTTGACCTCTGCCGATGGAGGTGCACTCAAGGTTGACCTCTGCCGAGAAAGACACTCAGGGTTGACCTCTGCCGAGAAAGACACTCAGGGTTGACCTCTGCCGAGAAAGACACTCAGGGTTGACCTCTGCCGAGAAAGACACTCAGGGTTGACCTCTGCCGATGGAGGTGTACTCAGGGTTGACCTCTAACGACGGAGGTGTACTCAGGGTTGACCTCTGCCGAGAAAGACACTCAGGGTTGACCTCTGCCGAGAAAGACACTCAGGGTTGACCTCTAACGACGGAGGTGTACTCAGGGTTGACCTCTAACGACGGAGGTGTACTCAGGGTTGACCTCTAACGACGGAGGTGTACTCAGGGTTGACCTCTGCCGATGGAGGTGTACTCAGGGTTGACCTCTGCCGAGAAAGACACTCAGGGTTGACCTCTGCCGATGGAGGTGCACTCAAGGTTGACCTCTGCCGAGAAAGACACTCAGGGTTGACCTCTGCCGAGAAAGACACTCAGGGTTGACCTCTAACGACGGAGGTGTACTCAGGGTTGACCTCTGCCGAGAAAGACACTCAGGGTTGACCTCTGCCGATGGAGGTGTACTCAGGGTTGACCTCTGCCGATGGAGGTGTACTCAGGGTTGACCTCTGCCGATGGAGGTGTACTCAGGGTTGACCTCTGCCGATGGAGGTGTACTCAGGGTTGACCTCTAACGACGGAGGTGTACTCAGGGTTGACCTCTGCCGATGGAGGTGTACTCAGGGTTGACCTCTAACGACGGAGGTGTACTCAGGGTTGACCTCTAACGACGGAGGTGTACTCAGGGTTGACCTCTGCCGATGGAGGTGTACTCAGGGTTGACCTCTAACGACGGAGGTGTACTCAGGGTTGACCTCTGCCGATGGAGGTGTACTCAGGGTTGACCTCTGCCGATGGAGGTGTACTCAGGGTTGACCTCTGCCGATGGAGGTGTACTCAGGGTTGACCTCTAACGACGGAGGTGTACTCAGGGTTGACCTCTTCAAACACACACACACACACGATTCCAACCTCACCATGTGGCGACAGTAACAGCTGGCCTGGCGCACGCGCAAGTCCCTGCCATAACAGAGTGTCTCTCTCTCTCTCTCTCTCCCCCACAGGGATTGGTTGATACAGCCCCTGGTGGTCAACGCCTTCCACAACCCAGCAGCCAACGAGATCAGTGAGATGATGTGTATATTCTCTCTCTCTCTCTCTCTCTCTCTCTCTCTCTCTCTCTCTCTCTCTCTCTCTCTCTCTTATACACTATCCAGCAATAAGAATCTGTCTCTGTTTCTGTGTGTCATACTGTAATAGTAAGACGATAATAATAAAAAAAAAAACATCAATAATAATCCTATTTACCTTGAAAAAAGTTACTAACACTGTCAACATAATATTACTATTTTAATATAGTTCCACTACCTTGCCTGTCTGCAAACAATAATAATAATAATAATAATAATTATTATTATTATTATCATTATTATTATTATTATTATTATTATTATTATCATTATTATCATTATCATTATTATCATCATTATTATAATAACAATAATAGTAATCATAATTAATCAAAATAGTAATAATAATAATAATAATAATAATAATAATAATAATAATAATAATAATATAATACAAATATTAACAATTGAAATAATAATAATAATAATAATAATAATAATTTTTTTTTTTTCATACTATTCGCCATTTCCCGCGATAGCGAGGTAGCGTTAAGAACAGAGGACTGGGCCTTTGAGGGAATATTCTCACCTGGCCCCCTTCTCTGTTCCTTCTTTTGGAAAAAAAAAAAAAAAAAAAAAAAAAAAAAAAATAATAATAATAATAATAATAATAATAATAATAATAATAATGACAAAAATGTTGATAGAAATACGTACATCATAGCATTATATTCTCTCCAGCCTCTGAGGATACGACTAATACATACATTTCCTGTCCTTTGCAGTTTTACCACTGGGCATCTTGCGTGAACCCTTCTACAATCCTGGATATCCAATGTAAGATTATATGCCATTCATTCCCAGTTCAGTTTAAATGATTAAATCCCAGTACCACCGGATTTAATCCTTTAAAACATCAAATCCCACAAATACCCAGTTTTCATCATTTATAGTATTTCATCCTGTCAATATCCAGTTTTAATAACTTAAAAGATTCAATCCTATAAATACCCACTTCAGTCACGTCCTCTGTAAGATCACATAGTCTTTCATTCTCATAGAAGACTGGGTAAAACATATACATACAGACGTTGTAACTCAAAATTATTTACTATATCCTACGTAAGGCCAATCCTATGTAAGACTAATCAAAAAGGAAATATAAGTCTGTATGCAATACATCATCAAAATCCTCCCCCCAAAAAAACAATCTAAAAACTAGCAAGATTTTTTTTCCTCGTGCCATTCTTACTATACCATCTTCTATGAACTCAAATGACAAAAAAAAATATTTCTGATCTCTGGATGCATTAAATCCCATATCAATTACAAAGCAAAGCTCCAACGCAGAGAATAATACTACACTTATCATCTGTGACAAACTCGTATGTAATAATGAGTCTATGGTTATCATGGCTCATGATTTGACAACAACCACCCTGTGAGAATGGATTCTGGGAGAGAATTCTTCACTTGTGCACGTCAGCTCCTTCAAATGATAAATTCTGTAGCTAGGACGCCATTTGGTAAACATGTTTACCAAATGGCGTCCTAGCTTCGTCTCTTCGATGTATAGCAACAGACTGTTATATTTCTCTTTTGTGTCTCCCCTGATGATGTGACTATTACACGAAAGTGCACTTGGGAACTTTTCGTGTTTCATTTTCACCGTGGACTCATAGGAATATATATATATATATATATATATATATATATATATATATATATATATATATATATATATATATATATATATACACACACATTGGGTTAATGTGTGATTCCTGTTTGTGTGTTGTGAGGGTTGTACACGCGTGTTGTTTCGTATCTTAGCCTTGTATACATGTACTATGACATATCCCTGTGTAGGTGTGTACATTATATACAACCCAACCTATCGACCAGCCCAGAGGTCGGGAGTGAACGCCTGGGTTGGGTGTGGGCCCGACTGTTACGCCCAGTATTCGAACTCACGCTGGTCCGACACCCTTAGGCTGGCCCGTGCTTAGTCATGGTCAGTAACACTAACCACCACACCAAAGGCCCGTGCGTGTGTGTGTGTGTGTGTGTGTGTGTGTGTGTGTGTGTGTGATTATACACGAATAACCAAACAGACGAACAAATCAACAAACAAGCAACACACAATCAACACAACTACCCATAACAAAGGATGGTTTTCCCTTACGAACCTTCAAGCAGTAACTAACACCAGCTTCACAATCTACGTTCCTCAGGTACCTGAACTACGGCAGCTTGGGGGTCGTGGTCGGCCACGAGCTTGTACACGGGTTCGACAACCACGGTGAGTGTCTCAAACATGTCCTCACTTCCCATGGCTTTGACGTGCACTCACGCACTCACTCACCTCTCACGTACTCATGATACGCATTACATACTCTTACGTACACTGAGCTTGTTCGTAGTGGTGTAATATTCTTAAACTGCTTCAGTGATTTAATGCTAGGGACGACGAAAACACTAATAATAACACCATCAACAATGGTAATAATAACAATAATAATAACAACAGCAGCAATAATTATGTTATTATTCCCATCATCATCATTTCAATGATCATGCCATCAACAGCATATGTAAGTTTATATAAATATATATATATATATATATATATATATATATATATATATATATATATATATATATATATATACACACAGGTATATTCATGTCTCTCTCTGTATCTCCATTGCCCCATCATCTCCCCCTCCCCCTCCCCACACGTGGTCCAAGGCCTGACCTTTTGACCTGGCATCCCACGCGTCATGCTCCCCACCTCCTCTCCCCTGCAGGCAAGCGGTACGACAAGCATGGCAACGTGTCCCAGTGGTGGAGCGAGGAGATGGCCGAGCAGTTCACGGAGAGGGCGGCCTGCTTCGTGGAGCAGTACAGCCAGTACCCCATCGAGATGGTGGGCAAGAATGTGAGTGATGATCAGCCCACAGCACGTGACTGTGTGGGGTTGACTGCACGTGACTGTGTGGGGTTTGACAGGACGTGACTGTGTGGGGTTGACAGGACGTGACTGTGTGGGGTTGACAGGACGTGACTGTGTTAGGTTCAAAGAACGTTTGCGTGTTGGATTCAAAGAACGTTTGTTCTGGGTTAGGTTTACTCCCGCCGTGTTCTCTGGCCACAGTGGACACGTCCGCTTGAATACTTTATTTTGGCCCAGATAGAACTCCCACTCCGAGTCTTGCATATCCTCTTACTTTAAAGCTTCGAAACGACAGCTTCCTTAATACTCTTTTTTGAAAGCAATCAGGAATATTCACTCTGGTAAACGACAGTACTTTATCTTACACTGGCAAACGACAGGGGTTCTCGTTCACTCTGGTAAACGACAGTACTTTATCTTACACTGGCAAACGACAGGGGTTCTCGTTCACTCTGGTAAACGACAGTACTTTATCTTAAGCTGGCAAACGACAGGGGTTCTCGTTCACTCTGGTAAACGACAGTACTTTATCTTACACTGGCAAACGACAGGGGTTCTCGTTCACTCTGGTAAACGACAGTACTTTATCTTACACTGGCAAACGACAGGGGTTCTCGTTCACTCTGGTAAACGACAGTACTTTATCTTACACTGGCAAACGACAGGGGTTCTCGTTCACTCTGGTAAACGACAGTACTTTATCTTACACTGGCAAACGACAGGGGTTCTCGTTCACTCTGGTAAACGACAGTACCTTATCTTACACTGGCAAACGACAGGGGCTCTCGTTCACTCTGGTAACAAGGAAAGGTCTCTGGCTTCAGGAATATTAAGGGTTCCTCTATTTTTTTTTTTGAAGAGTTCCAACTTTAGAAGTAACAATGGTCCCTTTTTTTCTTTTTTTCTTATTTTCAGTGTTAAGCACGACGGGGATTTCTCTTACTTTAAGACCGCTTCTCCGACAAAAGACGGGAGGTTTTGGGCTTAATAGTTCACTTCTCGACATCAGACCGACAGAGAATTCCTCCTCAAGCGACAGAGACAGAGGTTCTAGGGTTGGGGGAGGAGGAGGGGGGGAGGGAGAGGGGGGGGGGGCTCTATAGAAAAAGCGACAAGGGTTCCTAGATAGTCGGGGGAAAAAATAACGAAATTCTGTAAAGGGAGCGCAAGCATGTGTATCTACGACGAGTGTATGACACACACACACACACACACACACACACACACACACACACACACACACACACACTCTCTATCTCTGTCTCGCGTTCAGGTGGACGGGAACGAGACGCTGGGCGACAACATCTGCGATAACGCTGGGGTCCTGAATGCCTGGTTGGCCTACACCCGCTGGAGAGAGAAGAATGGCGAGGAACCCTACCTGCCCGGCATGAACTACACCGTGCCACAGATCTTCTTCATCACCTTCGCCCAGGTACCGTGCCGCCAGGACTGCTGCCGGGGGTGGTGTGGTGTGGGGCTTTTATTACCTTCGCCCAGGTACCGTGCCGCGAGGACTCTGCCGGGGGTGGTGTGGTGTGGTGTGGTGTGGGGTAGAGTTGGAGTGGGGTGAAGGATGGGACTGGGGTTGAAGCTGATGCGGTCGAGGTTGGGATTGAGGTGGAATGACGCTGGGGGTTGAGAGATGGTTCAGAGGACTAGGGTGTGTGTGTGTATGTGTGTGTGTGTGGGATTTAAGGTGCATGGATGACTGGGGGATGTTTGGGTCTGACCTTATTAGTTGTATATTTTGGGGGGTTTTCAAGTTAGTATCAATTGTGTTTCAAGTTCGAGTGATTATGACGAAGTCTCTACTGTCAAGTTGCATGCATTAATGAATCATATATCAAATTACACTACAATCATAACCATTATTCATGCAACTGTACCTATGATCATACAGAATCCTCCTCCTTTACCAAAAATCACTAACCACAGGATATCTTACAGCATCCTCCATCCCTCGGGGCAAGCTAAAGTCCTACCATTCTCCCAATATAATGACTCAGAAACTCTGGTATCCGAACACCCTGCCACACAATCATGACTCAAGAGGCATCCTTCGTGCCTTTAACCTCCTCCTTAATCATGGACCAGACAGGTCCTTCACCTCCTACACTACCATAACCCTGAGACATCCTCCGTGCCTTCACACCTCCTCCATACCCTTGTACTAGAGAGGTCATCCCTACACAGCCATCCTCTGGCGACGTCCTAACTCGCTTCCGTCCGGCAGATTTGGTGCGAGGTGGTCAGCAAGGAGGGTTACGAGAAGTACAGCAAGGACATGCACAGCCCGGGCGTCTACAGGGCCAACGTGGTCGCCCAGAACTCCTACTTCTTCGCCCAGACCTGGGCCTGCCCCGTTGGCTCTCCAATGAACCCGGAGAAGAAGTGCCACCTCTGGGTCTAGAGCAGGCAGGCCCGGTGCCATCTACCCTCCCAGTCTCGCCAGCCAGCCAGCCAGCCAACGACACTCTTGTTCCCCAGCCAACGCCACAGTGCCATATAAGAAACATTACGTATATCTTCCCGTAGACTGAGGTGCCAAACAAAACTGCCATCCTTCTGTGTACACGAGAGAATAAAACGAGGAAAACGCTTTCGGGTTGCAACTGGCGGCTTAATGCCTGACACCACGAGGGAAATAAGCTGACCACACGAGAAGAAGAACATTCAAGACTCACACCTTGTCAAAAAAAACGTCATCTCTCGCTGTGCTTGGAAAAGCGCCAGGTACGTGGGGGTCTCTTCGCCAGTGGGTGGAGACGGACCCGAGCCGCCAGCCACTGAAAAAGAGGCATTATAGGTACGAACGGCTCATACCTAAGCTTCGACACGTCATCCATGGCTTCACAAGTGAAGACGTACCCCTCAGGTGGGACTATTTACAGTCGTTCGAGATAAGCTTATCTGCACATCTGAAGCCAAAAACAAGGGGGGTTCTTGCATCGCAAACTCAGGAACAAAAGTCCTTTGTATAGAAAATAACGGCTGACTTGGGTACGATATGGCACACGTCAGCCACTGACAATGAGAGCCACGACGACCGCCAGAACTGGGAGGGTCATTACCTCCAGCACACCTTCAGTAATTGGGATCCCACCATTAACACATCAGGTCCCGAGGACGGGACACGGCCACGCGACCCACCCAAACCTCCGCGGAGGGGACCATCGAAACAACGACCCTCTGAATCAAGTCAACCGGCAATTCGTACTCCACGGACACCTTACCTTACGTGACACGAATCATGATAAGCCCGTTCTGCGATGCGTCGATGAAGACGGTACAAAAGCAGTCCCTTGCATACGCCATGAGGAGAACACAGAGACTCACCATCGCAGCTATCATGGTCGTCCTCTGCTAAACATCACGACACAGTATGAGAGGCGCTCACGTCAATGAACTACCGACAACGGTCGTTAACAATGTAAACATGAGGCGCTCACGTCAATGAACTACCGACAATGGTCGTGAACCATGTAAATATAATTTCATGAATGACCCCCCAACCATCCAGAGTCGTAACATTCTTCAAGTTCTTCACCTTCAACACAGGAGCTGCTGGTCTTATGAGGTCCTCCAGAAATAACGTGTTGAAGAAGTGTTTTCACTCGGGAAGGGAAAGCCAGGTTAGTAACCCTGGAAGGAAAGTGCCAGGATATAATCCTGGACGAGAGTGCCAGGGATAAATCCTGGAGAGGAGTACCAAGAAGTAATCCCGGAAGAGAGCGCCGGGAAGTAATCCTTCCTCATGAGACTTAATTAAAGAAAAAAAAAGTAATCCTTGCGAGAGATGGAATATTATGAAGAAGGGCATCAGTGGGGAAACAACGCCGCTGCCCGAATGTCCTACCCTGACCAGTGTTCCATGATGGTAGTCTTCTCAAATCACCGAGAGCAGCGCAAGCCTTCGTTAGACGGCAGTGCCCAGTCATCTACCCCAGAGATCAACACCAGAATGAAAATCCCCCTGAACAACAGTGGTCTCAGCTGATAAAGAAAAAAAAAAAAAGAATTAACAGATCAAATAAAAATATAAAGGCTATTTTACACACCAGTGTCACATAATGTACCCCCTAAGACAAGGGCGGTAATGTAAAATCCTTCAACAAACAACTAAATATTGAGAATAAGGCATCCAAACAACAGTAACAAGATCCTAGTCTGCCCACAGTGCCGCTAAACAGTAATCTCCCCACCATCCAACCAAAGTGCCAACTACTCCCCCCTATACAAGTGCCAAAGAAGAACAAATCCTCAACTAACAGCAGAGCTCAAATATCACACACCCCAGACATGAGTGCCAAATTCTTACCCTCCCCAGACATAAGTGCCACACTCTTACCCTCCCCAGACATAAGTGCCACATTCTTACCCTCCCCAGACATGAGTGCCAAATTCTTACCCTCCCCAGACATAAGTGCCAAACTAAGCTGTCACAGAGGAACAGTGCCAAAGAGTAATTAACAACTGTGCCAAATCCTCCTCCTCCTCCTCCTCCTCCTCCTGATGCTGGATTCAAAAAACAATTCAACACCAACAAAAAATTGAGTCAGCGCGATGCTTCTGCCAAACCGAACGTCAAGATGTAATCTTCGTCAAGCAACGCTGTTAGTAAATAGCATTCCTCAGGCAACACTTGCCATGCAAATACCCTAGTGAAACAAGTGACAACAAATAATGATCAGAGTGCCAACAGGCGGTCTTCAAGTCGACAGTGCCAAGCACTCTGTGCCTCACAGTGCCAAAACGTACTCCTCAAAAAAAGTATTACGTGGCAATGTATCCATGTACCAATTCCTCCCACGAATCCCTGTCCTCAGAGACAATTTTTACACGGTCATACACGAATAATCAACTCAAATTTGGCTTCTGAGCTAAGATTAGATCACCTGCCATCAAAGGAGGTCCTTCATAACTTCAGTCACCATAGACAAGCCCTGAAGTCCTTACATTCAGCCACCATAAACAGGCCCTTCAAGTACTTCCCTTCACCAGAGTCGTATCCACGAAAGCTTCAAGCTGTGAACGAATCCTTTTACGACTCGGCAGATTATCAGCCATCGACTGCTACTCAATAACTATATGAGTAACAAAAGAACGACGGTTTTAGTGAACAGTGGTGAACCTCAAAGCTGAAAATATGTCTACGAGTCGTGACCTTACAGTTTCGGCTACAGTGCTGTGTTTGTTGGGCTTCAAAAGTCCAAAATAAGCTTCGAATCGTCAGTAAATCTTCATTTGCGAGTGAACCAAGTGGACACGATTCGTGATCAAAGATTCGACTCCCAGAAACGAGACAGTTCCGGTTGAAAGCGTCAGTGGTATTCAGAGGAGAAACGATGACCGAAGTGATAGAAAAGTTTGAAAAGAAAATGGCCAACAGGTGTGGCTGGAGACCTCGACAATGTCTAACGCAATCGGTAACAGGGTGATTAAGCTGTACAGGAAATGAACACGTTGATGATAAGGATCAGTTTCACTGGACAACAGAAACTGCTTCGTGTCAGGAGCGGTGGTGGTGGTGAAGTGGGTTTATCTAAGGCCAGGTCAGAGAAGTAGTGTTAGTCTAGGTGTATATAGACGTATATAACAAAATCCTCACGAGGCTTTCGACATTCCAGTACTGAGACACTGATGAAGGTACGCATGAATGGCGAGAGAATTTAAACGCATGGGAAGAAAACAAAAACAAAATATGTGGAAGGCAGAGTGTCGTCCACCAATATACAACAATGAAAAGCTTTTGAATCCGATGGAAACAAATACTTCCAATGCGGAAATGACTGACTTCAGGGGTTGATCCTGAAGATCCCCAGCGTGACACCCCATCCTTACGAAGGATGGGCATCCTTACGAAGGATGGACATCCTTGGCCGATGATGCCACACCCACACCACACCACCCCTCCCGCCTCGTGAACTTGTCACAACCACACGCCACCACACCGATCTACGTAGGACCCGGGTCGGCCGCGCTGCGGGGATGGTTTGAGGACCAACCTGGCTCCGTTGTGTCTCCTCACGATGATCCCATGACCCACCTCCACCATTCCTTCCTCACCACGACCATGATGAGACTACTCCCTTGTACCGCCGCCACACTGTACATTATTAGTTCAGCAGACCTGCTACTTTTATATGAGGGACAACTGGGCTAAAGATATTTTCTCATAGCGTCAGCGTCGCTTCATGTATCATCTAATGATAGAAAAAAAAAGAAATAAAGAAAGAAAAAGGACAATCTGTGCTAGACAGCTTCTAATAGTGAACAAAGGATATTTTCATAATGTACATGAATATAAACAAATTGCACAGTTGCAGTATAAATATATTACTATAAATATATATATATATATATATATATATATATATATATATATATATATATATATATATATATATATATATATATACATATAAACATAACTATTACTACCATTTCCTTACGTCTCACATCAACACCATTGTCATCCATAAGACCTTTTGTGTCCAACTACAGAGTTTACTTCGCTGAAATAAATTCTTGAAAAGTAACAATGCCACAACACAGTGTTTCCGTTTCCATGCTAAGGTATATTCCCCTGAATACCAAATAATCATTAAATACGAACTACTGAGTGCAATGCTTGTGTTCAGTAATTAACAGAATGCTAAGTTAGAGCAATACCCAAATTATTAAAAATCATACGGGCATACTCATACATACCTGGCTCTAAAATACTTTAATATTTCTTTAATCACTCACTTACGTTAACCAGAAATTCAATACATCATTATCTTACTTCCCCGTATTAATAAATAATTAGGAACATCACTTCCACCTTATCCAACCCCCCCCCCCCCACCATCAAAACAAACCCCTTGTAATGCAATATGCGAGTACGCCAAGTTTGGTTGATCCAAAAACCATGGATGACGATGGTCGTGATGCAGAGGCATTGTGTCTTCTTACAGGTGTCAATAGGCAGGTATGTTCATAGAACAGGTGTATTAATCAGCAGGTGTGTCCGTGTGAGGGAGGGCAGAGGGCAGGTGTGTGTGTGTGTGTGTGTGTGTGTGTGTGTGTGTGTGTGTGTGTGTGTGTGTGTGTGTGTGTGTGTGTGTGTGTGTGTGTGTGTGTGTGTGTGTGACTTTCATCCTCTTCCACAATCATTTCCGTCTGGGGTTGACACAGACAAATTGTTTTACGTAGAGAATGTTTTTAAGAATCTAGTAAACCATGTTATTTATTATATATGTATATATATATATATATATATATATATATATATATATATATACACAATCCCTTGGGTGAATCATGCCTCAACCAGGCCCTGTCCCTGCCCTTGCCGTGCATCCTGCGTCTAGGTGTTCAAGTGGCTGGATCCACTCTCTCTCTCTCTCTCTCTCTCTCTCTCTCTCTCTCTCTCTCTCTCTCTCTCTCTCTCTCTCTCTCTTCCTTCTAGATATTAATTAGGACTCGGGATCACCTCAAGCTTCAGGGGCGGCTGCCCCACCAAAGCCCCTCCCCCTGAAGCCTAGCCAGTGTGTCCCTCAACCCACAACAGTTTCGTTGCACAGATCACACCAGACTTATTCTGGTCTTGGGCAACTTTCACAGTGACTCTACTTTTGTACATCTCCAAAAATGATAAATATATACATGACGGTCAAATCATGAGAAGGGGGTTTTTATCTGTTCCAGTGTCTCAAATAAATATGAAATGATGTCTAATGCTAACTAAACCTTCCAGGCCTATAACATAATAATTGTTCATCAATGATTATTTATCAAAACTAACACTAATTAAAAAAAAAAGGTACTTATCGAATCGATGTTTCTGACGGTAAAATCACACATCAGTTCTGGGTTAAAACTCAACCAATGATATTTTCAAACCTGCTCGTCACTACATTAGCAAAAAAAAAAA
Organism: Panulirus ornatus; assembly: GCF_036320965.1. Taxonomy (NCBI): domain Eukaryota; kingdom Metazoa; phylum Arthropoda; class Malacostraca; order Decapoda; family Palinuridae; genus Panulirus; species Panulirus ornatus. Next base: position 38,925,491 of record NC_092269.1, read on the forward strand.
ATAATACAGACTCAGTTTTTACTCACTTTTGAAAAATGTCAATAAATATGAAAAGTGCGACACGGAAACAGTATCTTGAGGTCAGACAAAATAGCAAAGTTCACACTCAACGCACAAGACAGTCTACCAAGTGACATCAGAGGTGGCCTGATGTCTCCAGACGTACAAGACGGCTAGTCAAGTGACATCAGAGGGAAGACTGATGTCTCCAGACGTACAAGACGGTCTATCACGTGACATTCGAGGTTGCCTGATGTCTCTAGACGTACAAGAGGGCTAGCTAAGTGACATCAAAGGTTGTCTGATGTCTCTAGACGCACAAGACGGCTAGTCAAGTGACATCAGAAGGAAGACTGATGTCTCCAGACGTACAAGACGGTCTATCAAGTGACATCAAAGGTTGCCTGATGTCTCCAGATTGTACAAGACAGTCTACCAAGTGACATCAGAGGTTGCCTGATGTCTCCAGACTGTACAAGACAGTCTACCAAGTGACATCAGAGGTTGCCTGATGTCCCCAGACTGTACTAAGGAAACTGGCATTCCTGTTATATAGCTACACTGTGTGTTGTAAATGCCCTTCTGGTCGCTTTGCGACCCTGAAGGCAATCATTTGGAAATAAATATTTCATGTAATAAATCTTTCACTCCTTATCCTTCCCAAGATCATAATCTTTCGCTCCTTTTCCTCCCCAAGATCACGATCTTTCTCTCCTTATCCTCCCCAAGATCACGATCTTTCTCTCCTTATCCTCCCCAAGATCACGATCTTTCGCTCTTTATCCTCCCCCAAGATCACGATCTTTCGCTCTTTATCCTCCCCCAAGATCACGATCTTTCGCTCTTTATCCTCCCCCAAGATCACGAACTTTCGCTCTTTATCCTCCCCCAAGATCACGATCTTTCGTTCCTTAACTTCCCTGAGATCACGATCTTTCTCTCCTTAGCCTCCCCAAGATGATGTTGACGTAAGTATTCTGAGAGAGAGAGAGAGAGAGAGAGAGAGAGAGAGAGAGAGAGAGAGAGAGAGAGAGAGAGAGAGAGAGAGAGAGCAGAGCAGAGCAGAGCAACATAATATTGCCCAATCAATAAGATGTGTTCCTCCACCGCCGGATTATCTTTCCTCACCTCCGCGCACTCTTCCATTAAGCTGTTCTACCCCGCCCCCTTCGTCAGCCGTACCCATAACCTAACCACCTCTCCACTAACTTAACCCTCAAAACCCTTAACTTGAGAACTATGACTGACTGAACTGCCTCACTTGAATGCGAATACTGCCCCCATCCCCTCAGAAAAAAAAAATTCTCATAATGAACTTAACCAGAGTTCACTTAAGTTCTTAAATCTGGCTTTCCTGAAGTTTGAGAGACGACGTATCTGGCACAACACTTGTGGGAGAGAGAGAGAGAGAGAGAGAGAGAGAGAGAGAGAGAGAGAGAGAGAGAGAGAGAGAGAGAGAGAGAGACGCAGAAGCGACAAATGTGCTGCAGACACACGACACTCGCGGTGTGTATGTGTGTGTGTGTGTGTGTGTGTGTGAGTGTGTGTGTGTGTGTGTGTGTGTGTGTGTGTGTGTTCGGGGGGGAGGGGGGGGGGTGAACCTGCCATAATGAATTTCCAATAGAGATGAGATTTGCACTCCCCTTGCCAGAGGAAAGGACGCAATATATATATATATATATATATATATATATATATATATATATATATATATATATATATATGAAAATGGAAAAAGGGTGATTTTCAGTCGGTGCTTCGGCCATAACCCTACCCTAAGACTTACCCTTCCCCCTCCCTCCCTCCCCTCCCCCACATTCTCCCTGCCATCAACACGTGGGGGAAAGTTTTATCAGCCACTTCTCTCCCCAGCACCACCTCTCCCCACCCCAGCACCACCTCTCCCCACCCCAGCACCACCTCTCCCCCAACACCCCTCAATCATGGGTCCCGCCATGTTGGGGTCTGACTGTGCCAGGAAATGTAATAGAAAAAACAAATGCGCTGCTCAATATATATATATATATATATATATATATATATATATATATATATATATATATATATATATATATGTGTGTGTGTGTGTGTGTGTGTGTGTGTGTGTGTGTGTGTGTGTGTGTGTGTGTAATTGTGGTAAGGACACAAACACAAACTCCGAGACATTAAACACGGTCAAAACGTCACGCAAAAACTCTGATACAACCCATCACAATAATAACCAACTCCACAACCGCCACAGAACATCACCACCATTACAACATAGTCTCTCTCTCTCTCTCTCTCTCTCTCTCTCTCTCTCTCTCTCTCTCTCTCCCTCCTCCGTGGCGGAGCGCCATCGTTAAGCCTGCTTTATATCAAATGTCTGTCTACCTTTTTTCCTTCTCCCTCCTCCCCCCTCACCTTCCCCCACCCTAACACAAGCGTCATCAACATAAAGTTGTGAGGGAGGATGCCTGCTCCGCCCGTGGCCTCCATCCATTAGCGAATACGTTATGTGACGCCACAGACATTTACGGTCGAATTTATTAAACATCTCTCCTATTTATTGAGTCTTAATGGAGCTGGACTTCATCTCCTTTCTCTCTTCTCTCTCTCTCTCTCTCTCTCTCTCTCTCTCTCTCTCTCTCTCTCTCTCTCTCTCTCTCTCTCTCTCTTGTAGTACATTCATTTTCTTTATGGTCTTGTAGTATTCTCCATTCCCTCCTCTCCCGTTCTTTATATATGTCTTTCCTCGCCTCTTCTGTCTTGACCTATATATGCCTGACCCCTCTCCTTCCCTACGTCCGCCATATTTCCTATTTTTCATCCTCAACCAGTCATCTGTTTTCTGTCTGCCTGGATCACCCATTTTTTTTTAGGAGGGGTTACTCTTCTATTTCATATATCGTCTGTGCTTCACGACCCCCAATTACCTCAAATCTGTTCGGACATTAATAGAAAATATATATACATATGGTCATATGACCCTCAACGACCTTTTTTATAACAACAAAAAACGACACTCCAGTCCTTAAACACATCCTCCATCTGTCACCCACAACCAGTCATCCATTTTCCTCTCCGCGTGATTTACCCGTTTTCTCTGGTTCTCCTCACCATCACATCACATCATCCAACCTTTCCTTTTCCTTTCCACAAAAGCGACCAAAAATTTCGGGTCCAACGAGAAGAGGGGGATAAAGAGACCACAAAATAATTTCCTTTAATAAGTTCCCGGGTGGAATTTGGGTCGTAATATCATTCCCTCAGTACGAAATATTATGATAATTTTCCTCTATATCTAACTGCATTACTGCCCAGCAGATTATTCATGCAAGAATTCTCTCTATAATCCATAATTTCGTTCCTGGTGTCAACACTACCCCAAAATTATGATAATTGTAAGGTCATTATGATAATCTGATTCCTATAAAACCCACGGGATAATTATAACCTAAGTCGATAATACCCAGTGGATGAATTATGATGATTTGGTGGATGATGATGATGATGATGATAATCGTGGATGATGATGATGATGATGATGATAATCGTGGATGATTTGGTGGATGATGATGATGATGATAATCGTGGATGATGATGATGATGATGATGATGATGATGATGATGATGATAATCGTGGATGATGATGATGATGATGATGATGATGATGATGATGATAATCGTGGATGATGATGATGATGATGATGATGATGATGATGATGATGATAATCGTGGATGATTTGGTGGATGATGATGATGATGATGATGATGATAATCATGGATGATTTGGTGCATGATGATGATGATGATGATGATGATGATGATGATGATGATGATAATCATGGATGATTTGGTGCATGATGATGAAGATGATAATCGTGGATGATGATGATGATGATGATGATGATGATGATGATGATGATGATGATAATCGTGGATGATTTGGTGGATGATGATGATGATGATGATGATGATGATAATCATGGATGATTTGGTGCATGATGATGATGATGATGATAATCATGGATGATTTGGTGCATGATGATGACGATGATAATCGTGGGATAATTAGATCACTTTGTTCGTCATGTTCACTGCGATTACCCGAGGGGATAATTACGAATTTTGGTTGATAATGCTCGCGGGATAATTACGATAACTTGGTTATTACTGCCTATATGATGGTCGTCATAGCCATTCGCTTGGCTTTTGTCTGTGTCGGTGAAACGCGCAAAACAAGGAAAGACAAAATTACATTCATTTCAACAAACTGACACACACACACACACACCAACCCACACACACACACACACACCAACCCACACACACACACACACACACACACACACACACACACACCAACCCACACACACACACACACACCAACCCACACACACACACACACACACACACCAACCCACACACACACACACACACACACACACACACACACACACACACACACACACACCAACCCACACACACACACACACACACACACACACGTACAGATTGCGAGTGAATACATACGATGAGATTTGCCCCCAAAATGGAAGAGAGAGAGAGAGAGAGAGAGAGAGAGAGAGAGAGAGAGAGAGAGAGAGAGAGAGAGAGAGAGAGAGAGAGAGAGAGACGTCCCATCCAGATTAGAATCACATGGGGGGAATACAGAGTGTCCTAACCCTGACTACCAGCGCACCGCTGGATCCAAGTGAGGTGAGGGGGAGAACACATAAAATCACACGAGACTCTCTAACCCCTCATGCACGACCCTACGACCCTTGAGCATGACAGCACGACCTTTGAGCACGACGGTACGACCCTTGAGCACGACGGTGCGATCCTATGAGCACGACGGTACGATCCTTGAGCACGACGGTACGAGTCTTGAGCACGACGGTGCAATCCTATGAGCACGACGGTACGATCCTTGAGCACGACGGTACGAGTCTTGAGCACGACGGTGCGATCCTATGAGCAAGACGGTACGACCCTTGAACACGACGGTGCGACCCTTGAGCACGACGGTACGACCCTTGAACACGACGGTGCGACCCTTGAGCACGACGGTACGACCCTTGAGCACGACGGTACGACCCTTGAGCACGACGGTATGACCCTTGAACACGGAAATACTCCGTTTAGCAACACTAAACATGAGAAATTATAAACTTAAAGACATTTGAATAAACTTCCTTTCCTATCATCAAATCGGAAAAAACGTCTTGAAAAATGCATTCATAAGTTGTAAACACAAACCAATGAAATCGGCAGCATGTCTGACCCTTCTCTCACAACTGGTTCTTGTTAAAAATGTGACTTTATTCCTTGCACACACGACCCTTCCCTGCATACTGCGGTGGAACAGGGTTTCCAGGGCAACGTCAGAGTCAGAGCTTAAGCAGCGTTAAACTGTGCCAAAATATATTATCTCCTCAAGGCCATCACTATGCACCACAGCCCCTTGGCTAACTTCCTGGTTAAAAAATGGTAAGGCACGAAAGGTGGGTCGGTGGGGACCTTAATGAGAATGTTCTCCAGTGCTGAAATAATCCTGCAAAGTGATCCACTTTGTAGAATTGGGAATAGAAATTATTGAAATACAACAGCAACATACAATAGCGACTTGTACGACAATATATATCCTCTAAATGTATCATCTCCACACGTCTCTCTTCCCGTCTAAAAGCTCCGATTTACCTGCAGGCCAAACTCTCTGGGATATTCGCCTGGAGCTAAATTCACTTCCAGGTCTCCTGCGTTCCACCGAAGGTCACCGCCACCCTTCGCCCTCGGACGGGGTTTTCCAGGCCACAACCCCTCCCAACCTCCTCCGATACCTACACCAGAGGGCCTTGTGTCGCCTCACCCCTTAGGACGGGAGTATTTACAAAATGGTCCATCTTCCTTCATCGTGAAGCCTTGGCCTCTTCTCTCCGTACCCGACGAACGACCGGGGGGTTTACCACGAGAAGCATTCAACTCAAGGGTCACGTGTCGTGAAAAAAGCCAACGTGACGGCAGTGTGAACAGAGATCCTGGACTCAAAGTGCCCTCCACACGTATCAAACACATCTGGGACACGTACTCAAAAGCCACCGTTCGACATCAGAGGATACGGCCTCGCAAACACCGACAGAACTATGTTCCAGAGAGCTAGACCTTACCCATGCTGGCTTTCCAGGTGCCCACACAGGAGGGTAAGCCTCAACCCCGGTCATGGGTGGTAATGTTTTGATAATGACGTCAGGTACTGGCGATAAGCACAGGCCTACGTCGTAAACAGTGACACTTGACGGAATCAGAGACACCCCGGGGAGCAAGGTTTTAGGCAGAGCGAGCAGTGGTGGAGAAGGGAAATGGGGTTAAATGGAAAGGGAGGTGTGATAAATGGGTGGCGGTGGTGCGGGAAGCGAAGCTGAGGAGGTACCAGGAGGGCGAGAGAGAGGAGGGAGAAGGGGAGGCTATGATGTGAGGGGTAGGGAGATGCGAGGTGGGGAAGGGGTGGGGAGCAGGCGCCTCGATCATCCGCTGGGGTTTAAGACGATGATGATGAAGACGACCATGTCCTCCATAGGGTCACCACCACCTTGATGATCCAGACGACCACATTCAAGTCACCCACTGGGTCCTGATGACGTAACCAGGAGACGGATCATCTGGCTGCCTTAATGACTCTCAGTGAGGAAGGGGAGGGCCAAATTGGTGACACACATAAAGTTGAGCGTCAGGGAGGGGCCACCTCAGTGACCTAGAAATGAAAAGAGGGGTTGGGGGTGGGGGTGGGGGTGGGGGTGAGGGGTGGGGTTAGGGTCGACTCGGTGTCCCAAACGGGATCAGCAGAGATCTTGGCCGGCGACTTTCTGACCCCGGAGGAGATGAGGGAAGGTTCTACATGTTAAGGACATTATTGATCCGGGGAATTTATGGCGCGCTGACCTAGGACGGCAAATGGTCCGGAACGGCTGAACCGACGATTAAGAACGATGTGAGAGCCGGCCTGATGATCTATATGTGCTGAGTGAAGGAGACCACACCTACTCTGGTCAAGAGGGCGCGACAGAGTAGACTCCGCGGGTCGGAGGAGCGGGAGGAGCTTTGACGATCTCCAGGAATTTAAGGATTTGCTCTCTACGAATCCTTGCTGGAGACCAACGGAGAGTTGAGTGGCCATCCTGGTCACTAACATGGGATCAAGAGACCCTCTTGGTGCTACGGTGGTTGGAGGAGTGTATTGGGGTAACGGGGACACGTACTTCAAACATTTCCTAATAACTTACCCATACGACTGGTGGCTATGGTGGCTACAGGAAGTGACCACTGGACGAGGGATTGAAATGATATGTACACAACATCGTCATCAACTACTAACCGAAGTATTCCTCCCAATAATCACAATCACTCGAATATCAACTTATCAGAAACTTCATATATGACATAAGAGATAAAAACGCAGCCACAAAGGCGGGAAAATGAATATCCAGTTAGTTCGACACGTGACAAATATGCGCAGCGGGACGAGATGAGAACGAGTGAAGGGTGCAGCGGCGGAAGACAAGGGATGGGAACAAAGAAACGCTGATTTACGGAAGAAAATAATAAGATTGAGAGGGAGAAGTAAATGAGAGAGGATAAACCACTGATGATGATGATGAGAGAGAGAGAGAGAGAGAGAGAGAGAGAGAGAGAGAGAGAGAGAGAGAGAGAGAGAGAGAGAGAGAGAGAGAGAGAGGTTATAAGCACTCGTAATTCAGTCTGAGTATACCAGATGGTTTTTACCAGCACTTGTCGTTACCTCACAGAGTGCTCACAATCCCTCACACTTGCGCCTGACGACGAAGAAACACTTCCTCGTAGTACTACCACCCTTCAGCAAAAGAAACTGACACACAAAAAAGAACAAACTATCCCTCGCTTATCTACGATCTCTGGGGGAAGCATGAAGGAATTCCTCCTGTCTCTCAATACACACATGGGGGAGGGGGGGGGGGAGGTTACATAAATAAGACCATGGAATAATACACGTCAGTGTAACGTACGTAATGCATCCTTCAAGCACGCAAATACGTACGTGAAACCGACGCGTATGGCGTAGAGGTCAAGAGATGGTCCTTTAATCCGGTGTGTGGACTTCAGGAGCAGAGACTTGCACACGGTATGGCCTTCAAGGACAAACAAACACACACACACACACACACACACACACACACAGGTGTGGCCTTCAAAGACCCACACCGTGTGGTCTTCAACACCAAAACCTGAAATATACAGTGCGGCTCTCAAACTAATACTGTGCGAACCACATACGACTGCGATATATATATATATATATATATATATATATATATATATATATATATATATATATATATATATACAAATACTCATCTTCAAAACTACTACGTCAAAGCAAGATATCTCCACCTTTTCAAGCGCGTCATTACGAACACAAAGGCATAATTGACGACCGTACAATCCTATCATCTATTTCCTGAACTGAAAGGACAATACTGTGAAAAACGTCCTCCCTGCGCGAGTTAGGTACAAAGTATTTCTTTTAAGCGACGCTCAGCCAAACGAGCTGGACAAGGCGACCTAAATATCGTGTCGCTTGTTTAATTAAAGGTTAAATTAGTCCCATGTGTCGGCACACTCGACAACATCAACCAGAAGAGGTGTTTTATCTTCTGTTCCCAGCGTCGGAGTGGAGAGGGACACACTCCTTTTCTGTTGCCAGCGTCGGAGTGGAGAGGGACACACTCCTTTCCTGTTCCCAGCGTCGGAGTGGAGAGGGACACACTCCTTTTCTGTTCCCAGCGTCGGAGTGGAGAGAGAAACACTCCTTTTCTGTTGTCAACGTCGAATTTAAACAGAGGTGACACTCCCTTCAAAGCACAAGCGTCGGAGCGAAACGCTCCTTCTCTGCGACAACACACAAAACAGATCTCCCCACGTCCGCCTCTAGGATTCTCTGGGCTGGGACCGGCGAGGGGAAATCCTCCGGCCGCAATTTCAGGATCCTTACCAACAAGGTCCAGACACTCCTGAAGCGGCCTTCTGCCCATGCTACCCTGGTTCCTGCTGAAGGACTTCTGTCTCAATGTCCTTATGGACTTCGACCCGAGTGTCTTGTCTCTCTACTTTATAATGGTTAGGCGCTACCGGACTCCGCCCGCTTGTGCCTACACCGCGAGTGAAAAGTCACCTTCCTCGAGGGAGAACAGTCTCGTTTGAAGAACTTTCGCTCCGAACGAACCTATCGTTCCCCTGCTCCTGATTGGAGCGCAGCCTTGAAGCAGCATTCCTGAAGAATGCATAATCAATAACTAAAACAGTTCCGAAAGCTCCTCTCTGACCCCACAGCACGGGCTCAGACCACGCTGCAGAACTACATCAAATCTAAACGACCACTCACACACGGGCCGTTTTCGTACTCATAACATAACGGAGCTTAAATCGTCATCTCATAAGCGTAAAGTCGTCTCCGCATGAACATAACACGATAATATTCGCTTATCTGTGTGTGTGTGTGTGTGTGTGTGTGTGTGTGTGTGTGTGTGTGTAGGAAGGCGATCACGTTGACATTTAACTACGACGCTGTGCCAACTCTCGCTCTGAGAAATGTCAGTTTGGAAAAGGTCACACGTGTTGGGAAACATATGCCCTTGATCGTATGACCACATATACACATTCTGATGTCGAGGGAAAATATACGAAAAATGTAATAAAACACACACACACACACACACACACACATACAAACCTTTCACTACGGATACCTGAAATGGTCATTAACGCAATACGACTGACGTACAAATATGGTCACCGTCTGATGATGTAACCATCGTCTAATTCAACAGTTTCAGTCACCATCCTCTTCAACAACGAGGTGCGCAGGAAATGACCGCGCTTCCTGCGCTCCTGGGAGTCTTCTCTGCTCTAAGTATTTCTCGAGGGCTTCAAAGACTCTATCTTAAGTCTCACTAACTTTCTCAACTGCCTTTTCCAGTCAGCAATATACTTAAAGACATTCTACAGTTTCAGCATTCTTAAAATGTCGGCAATGTGCTGACATTCTCTCTCAAGTCTGAGAAACTGTTTCAACAGCCTTTCGGGGTATCTATAAACTGCCTTACTGTGTCGACAACGAGTTCATGATCTCCCGAACCTTGGCAAGTCTAAAGAGCCTTGTCTAGTCGGTAGTTTGCCTGCAGTCTTCGAAGTCGAAGCCAATGGTTCCTCAATCCAATCGACGTCTTCTCTGCAACCCCGTCCCCCTACCCAAGCTTCAGGGAATGTTGACACGCCACCATCCACAGTGCTGTTTTCGACCCAGAAACACACGGCGGAGACTCTTGTGGCCCCCAAGTGAGGCTCAAGTGAAGCCACTGAAATTCAGTCTTCAGGTGAAACACGTTGATTCCATTTCAGGACACGGGTTCACGACTGAGCCATACTGGCATTCATCATCCCACACAGTGAGGTACTCTGACGGTCAACAACCCACCTGAGCAGCGGCCACAACAACAACAACAACAACAACAACAAACCGAACTACCCCGACGAGCGACCAACAACCAGGAACGGTAACAACTCCCGGCGTAAACTACTACTACTATGAACGTAACTACACGCTCTGGACCGTGAACTACCCTAAATGAGAAACACCCCTGAACGCAAACTATTCCAAACAGGGAACTACCCTGACCGTAAACTACTCCGAGCGGGATATACCTTGAACGCGAACTACTTTGAACTGCGTGTGGTCAAAGGGAACCGTGTTTATGCCTGACGCTTTGATCTTGCAGTTAATCATGCAAGGTAATGCTGTCCCCTCTCATTTTTCTCTCTCCTCTCCTTCCTTACTGCTATGTGTTTATTCACCCTTTCCTCTACCTCTGTTTATTCTACGTCGCATGTCTTCCCTTGACTTTTCTCATATCGCTGAAATCACATTCCCCCTTAAGAGCTTGAAACAATCGCTGTATTCCCTTGAAAAGCTTAAAATAATGACTACATATATATCCTCGAAAGAAGCTTAAAATTATGACTATATTCCCCCTTAAAAAGCTTACAACAGTGTGAGTTTATATCCCCCTGAGAAGCTTAATGAATATATTTCCTACTGATAAGCTTAAGATAATGACTACATATACCCCCTAAAGTTTCAAATATTGACAACATTCCCCTGATAAGTTTAGCCTTAAAAAGAAATCGAGATAATCTCCCTGGATTAGGTTCCTATCACCCTCTCTTTTCATCATTATCCCCCCTGACTTCTCTTCTTCCTCCCTTTATTCTCTCACCTTTTCTATTCATCTCTCGTTCTCGTCCACCCCTAGACCTTCACAAAGCCTCTTTCAATCAATCCTCTTTGCATTCGCATCTTCCCATTTCTTTTATTTCCCACCTCTCCCTACCACCCCTATTCCTCTCCCTCTCTCTCTATCTCTCCCAGCCTCCACCTCTCTCTTCTCCCACACGTAACGTGACGCGGGGCGGAGGGGAGGAGGTCTAGCTAGCAGCACCGAGGGCTCCCTCTCCCTCTGCCTTTCCAGAAACTTCAGGAACCCATCATCTCTTGGGACACATCTACCTCTGTTGATTGACACTGCCGGCCACACCTTCCCGGGCGCTCTCGCACCAAGCAGATCCTCCGGCGAAGCGAGGAACTCTGAAATCCATTTCTTGGGGGACGTTTACATTCATTTCTCTCTCTCTCTCTCTCTCTCTCTCTCTCTCTCTCTCTCTCTGCCCGTGTAACGCGAGCACGAAAAAAAGGAGAAAAACTCGTGCCATTCATTATTCCTCAACAGTGATGAACTTGCGCGAAAAATCCTAAATCCTTCAGAACTTCGTGGATTACGAGGTGAAGTTTTCTATTGTGAAATGCAATCTCAATTTCTGAGATTATCTCTATTCTTGTTATTTCAATTATGGCTTGTGTTCTTCCTTCTCATAGGGTATACACACCACGACCTATGTTTCTCGTCTGATGTAGCCTCTATTAACTACACCCTCAGTTCTGTATTTCCAACATATATTCATCGTATCACATATGAAATATACCTCCAGTTATCACTAACTCTTGAACCATATAAAACAAATACATTCAAGCACAGCAAAAAAATCAAATACGAAATACGAATACATATTCCTAGTTCATCCGTGTATCACATCCGGAAAGATGGACAACAAAGAACTTTCTACAGTACCTCATCTCTTTACTGGAATCCAGTTTCTTCTTCTCGGTCGTCGGCAATAAACAATAACAACAGAGTAAATGAAATCTCACAATTAACCCATCGCAACGCGAACCGTACGACCCTTGGCTATGACGACTTGACCTTTCAAACGACCATTCATGATCGTGTCAAAGTTCACGTCGTCTCAGTGGAGGGTCGAACCGTGGTGTTCCAAGGGTTCGAGTCAATACATGGGCAGTCAAACTCACCGAGTCCAGGCCACGACATCCTCCGACCGAAGGGGAATTCGTCACCAATAGCCACTACGTCGATCACCCTGCGGAGGACAACACTTAGTCACAAATCAGGTCCATAAACAGTGGACAGTCTAAGCTTCAGCGTGCGTGAGTATAAACAGACATTATCTAACATTAAAACATCAATACAAACTCTTGGTGATTCTACACTGTCACCACAGTCTTTTGTTTGCTTTTTTGTTTTTTTAGTCCATTAACAAGCTTCATGGGCTATCATGAGCCATACACTATTATTCCTACTTACCTTTCGAAAAAGGTCAAGTGGTTTACATTCGATCAAGAGACGCAATGTACCTCCATCCGGATATTGAGGTTCCACTAGGCTGTATTGACCTCCACTGCTATTTTCATTATCGACACCATAACGAAATAGAATAATAATGATAATAATAATAATAATAATAATAATAATAATAATAATAATAATAAATAATACTAATAATACTAATAATAATAATAATAATAATAATAATAATAATAATAATTAGTAATAACAATAATAACAACAACAATAATAATAATAATAATGATAATAATAATTTTCTTATTTGTTCGCTGTTTCACACCTCAGCGAGGTAGCGTCAGGAACGAGGGAATGAGACATGCGAAATCCTTTTTGCTCCTTCCCTTGTTCCTTGGTTCGTTATGCAGTAATACAGGAGGAGAGGACTTCCAGCGTCCCGCTCCACTCCTCTGATGCTGTTAAGGGGATGTTGTCTCCTCCCTCCCTCTAACCCAGTCTCTGGGGAGCAATCCGGGGACACACTGGGGGTCTGGGGTCTGCTTGTACCTCCCCAGGTCTCTGTACCAGCCCTGGGGAGCAACCTGGGGGTAAATCTCGGGCAGCAAGAGCGAAATTCCAGAACAATTATTCTTCATTCCCGTCCCTGGGAGCGTGGGGGAACTGGCCGGGGGAAGGGTATTCACTTTCCAAAAAGCTTTTATGGGGAAAATTATATATACATATTTTTCCTTACTTTTATGCATATTTTTCCTTACTTTTCGTTGAAGTTGTCAGTACATGGGACGGGTGCTCTGGGCTGCCAGACACGCTACCCTGTGTACAACAACAACGTGTTAACTTTTGTAACATACTTCCTGCTCAGCGTAGCTTGCTACACTTCTATGTTGGGTGTGACCGCTATGGCGTAAGACGCTGTACACACAGACATTGATGGGTTTGATAGCTGTGTACCTCTCTCTCTCTCTCGCTCTACCTACCTACGTACCTACCTACCTATCTAGCTATCCATCTATCTATCTATCTATCTATCTATTATGCACCGAGGCACCCCATCATGAACACGGTACTTGAGACACGACGTTACGATACTTGAACAACAACGGTACGATCCTCTGACCTTTGACCTGACCTTTACGAGGGTGTTGGGTGGGTAAGAGTCAAAGACCAGGTCATGATCCTGGGGAGGCGGGGAGGGGAGCGACACGTGAGGCGCGTGAGTGTACCACTTATGACAGTGAGGCACTCGAACGGTGAGCGCGACGCCCCGGGCACACCACAGACGTGCTGGAGGCATCTCAGGTGCCGCTGATCATTATTAAGATATGGTCCTCCTCCACCACCGTGCACCACACACACACACACACACACACACACACACACACACACACACACACACATACCCATATACACACTAAATGACAGAGGGAATATATATATATATATATATATATATATATATATATATATATATATATATATATATATATATATATATATATATATATATAACACAAAATAAGAGGTAGAGAGAGGTGGGGGTCAGAGGTCAACCACGAGCCTTATTCCATTTCCTCCACGTCACAATAAAGGGACGAAATATCACCCCCGCCACATGTGACCCCCGGGACACACATCCTCCCACCAGGTCAAATAACCCCTCTACACCACCCCACCTTCCCCTACCCCAGCCACCTACTAATACCCCCCACCCGCCCCATGATGACGTAGCCTGGCCCACACATCTCGGTAATAACCCACAATAACCACTTTCATATCAAACTAGTTATATATATATATATATATATATATATATATATATATATATATATATATATATATATATATATATATATACATATATAATCTTATTTGTTTTTTTCAGAAGTTATAAACTTCCTTGCCCTTCAATAATCATTGTGAAAGATCCTAACTCTACAGCCTAACTACGCCAGATTTTTGTACCGTTTTGTTTTCTCCCCCGGGAGATCACTCCAGTGTGAGTGGTAATAAACGAATACGTAATGGGGGAAAAAATAGAAAAAAAGATAACTAGTTTCCCTGGCTGGTCTGGCCAGAGAGAGAGAGAGAGAGAGAGAAGAGAGACTTACTCTGGAGTATTAGGATGGCACAATGTCCTCTTAAGAGCAGAGCACACAGAGATCAAGAACACACTTCGAGTTACCAAAGCAATCTAGAAAGGTGATAACGGAGGTACATACATACACACACACACGAGAAAACATCGACAAGATATATACTCAGTAGCCATACATACAATGGGCCACACCTGAAACCAGTGAGAGGAAGTGTGTCTTTCAAAATAAAGAAAACTTGGTTGTACCGTTCAACATTTACCGTACGACGCGGGTTGATTTTATTTTTATATAACAAAAGGCTAGAACGACATAGCCACTGGAGAAGATGCTGGTTTATTATCCAGTGGGGATAAAAATCGTCCTTAATTAAACACAGATTAAGACAGATCATAAAAGTCCGTCATTAAGGATCAACAGGTCTTCTGTTCCTCTCTCTCTCTCTCTCTGAGACACACACACACACACACACACACACACACACACACACACGATATGGGGCCCCACGAGAGCATAAGAACCCGAGCCCACCTTTACTACTAGTACATATAGGTAATTACACCCACTACCTAAACTGGTTCAAGACTCATTAAGCATTACTCTATAACAAACTTGTAATCACGAAGCAACCATACCAGTCCTACCACACTTAATGATGATAAGCGCATCTTTCATCACTACAGTCAACTCGCCACGACCCAATACAAGCTCTAATTATTCATTCAGTGCCGTAACAATGCAAAGCCGTTTTATAGAAAACGGAAAGCTGGATTAATATAGCCATACTATAGCCATATTATATATGAGAGTGGGATTTCTTTGATGATATAGAGCCACGTCACATACAATGATAGGAGAAGGAATTTCGTTTTCTTATTTATGATCATGTGATGATAAATATGTAAAAATAAAGACCATGTGATGTTACAGACGAAAACATGTTTACAAAAGTGTGGTGACATGGATGTCAACAACAAATAAATCTACCTGTACAAAAAAAACAACTGAAGAAACATTTAAGAAAAAAAGAGGAGGATTGACAGGTGGACGGACAGAGAGGCTTAATACAATCTACCAGCTTGGGTGACGCGATAGACAGTATACTGAATGTCTCAGAGATACGAGCACTTTAACATTTTTGGCCAAGTTGGAAGAAATTCCTTGACGGAAGCAACAACAACAGCAACAACAACAACACCACATCCTCGACGTCCCGCGTAATGACCCAACTTGACCTCAACTCCACAGATGAACTGGCAAACGACCGGGCCAAACGACCGTAATATATGGGTGCCAGACGCGCTGTTCACGGGAGGCTAACAATCGCACCACGTTGACCTACATGTGTCCCCCCCACCCCCGGGGGGGTTGGTGATGGTTGGAGGGGGGGGGGTAAAGTTCAGCGAAGGATGACATGATCGCACCATATGACCCACTATCATACGACCCCTGCAGGACGTCCAGGATGGGAGGAGCCCTCTATAACATAAGGTCTCGGGGGGGAAGGGGGCCCAGCCAAGTGGACAAGGAATGGAGTCATGACCCTCCATCTTGTACTAGTGAGGAGAACTGCAAGGAAAGTTTACTTAACGACACACACACACACACACACACACACACACACACACACACACACACACACACTAAATGACACGAAAACTCACTACTGGCGACAAACACTTTGCAGATACATCCCTAAACACAATCATCGCCAGGATACTATACAAAGCACAGCAGTCCAAATAGGAGCAGGGAAATGATGACGTCTTTTTTTGAGGAGAGAGAGAGAGAGAGAGAGAGAGAGAGAGAGAGAGAGAGAGAGAGAGAGAGAGAGAGCTGCGTCGCACCAACGTCAAATTAAAATGACCGATAAACTAAACAAAGCGCCACCGGAGAGGAAAAAGCCATATCAACCTGATAAGACCGGAGAAAGTGGGTCAAGTTCCTGGAAAAGCTTTATATCGTAGAGAGATAGAGATAGTGTGAAAGAGAGAGAGAGAGGGAGAGAGAGAGTGAGTGAGAGAGAGAGAGAGTGTTGGGGAGAAGGTTGGTGCCGATATGTTACAGAACATGACATTTTGTCGTGTGATGAAGTTGATAAGTCGCGTTCGGTTTGTTTGATATTTTCACCTCAAAATTTTCGTTTGCCACGCTGGTAATTTCCTGTCAATATATATATATATATATATATATATATATATATATATATATATATATATATATATATATTTATTTATTTATTTATTATACTTTGACGCTGCCTCCCGCGTTAGCTTGGTAGCGCAAGGAAACAGACGAAAGAATGGCCCAACCCACCCACATACACATGTATATACATACACGTCCACACACGCACATATACATATCTATGCATTTCAACGTATACATATATATACATACACAGACATATACATACATACACATGCACATAATTCATACTGTCTGCCTTTATTCATTCCGTCGCCACCTCGCCACACATGAAATAACAACCCCCTCCCCCTCATGTGTGCGAGGTAGCGCTAGGAAAAGACAACAAAGGCCACATTCGTTCACACTCAGTCTCCAGCTGTCATGTGTAACGCACTGAAACCACAGCTCCCTTTTCACATCCAGGCCCCACAAAACTTTCTATGGTTTATCCCAGACGCTTCACAAGCCCTGGCTCAATCCACTGACAGCATGTCGACCCCGGTATAACACACTGTTCCAATTCACTCTATTCCTTGCACGCCCTTCACCCTCCTGCATGTTCAGGCCCCGATCGCTCAAAATCTTTTTCACTTCGTCGCTGATTGGGAAGTAAGACAACTCGTTTTCAAACGTCGGAACCACTTTGCTAAGAGCCGTATAGACTCATCCGTTGGTAGAGTCTTAAGCGTGAATAGCAACAAATATTTGCAAACTCGTGTGGCGGGAAATCATCATCTTTACAGGCAAGCTCTCGCCTTTACGGCCGCCCCTCGACTCTGGCCGGTACTGCCGCTGGCGGTGTTGCCATCGGGCGAGGCTGTAATTATCATCATATACTAGTGATAAGAAAATGGGACCTTGGTGTTACCTCATCGGGTCTTCTGTTACTGTACGTCTCCCCCTTTACATACACGACGTGTCTTCGGCACCTATGTGCATGGGTCTTAAGCCTACCGTCTCAAAAGATATATATGTTTTGGGCCAAATCGCTCCGAACTCAAAATTTGGTCAACTTTCCTAGGCATGTCGCACTCCCTTGCGGCACAGAAGCAGGCGTATTCTGTCGTTCACTATATAGCTTCCTCCTTCCGAGATATTGTCATACAAAGCAATGGCACAGCAAACTGTATCTAATATCAGTAACAAAAGTGTTTCTATAACATTAGCCTTGAATCCGATAAAAAAAAAAACCATGGAAAAAGTAACAAACCTTCAAAATCAAATAGCGATTTCCAGTCTTGTAACTTTGACGGCTGGAAATAAATCAAGCGATTTGCAAACTTGTGGACGTGTGATGAAGTTCTTGCAGAAAACCTTCCGCAGACACGTCTGTACCAGAGTTAGTCACCGTGGCCAAATTTTCACAAATATATTGCAATAAATCTTGCACGTATTGCGAGTGCATCCTTTTTGCAATTGCTCATGAGCAGATAAACTTTCTAGCTGTTCTTTATGTGTCTATTCCACAATATATAAAACATCCTCGCTGTTAACCGTCTGTTAGTCTGTCTGTCTCAAGTAATAGTGATTATCCCTGTCTTTTCTTACACTCCATTTTCGTCATCTACTTTACGCGCAAAGTGGACAATGTAAAGAACTTACACCACCAAACGAAAGACAAATTTTGTTACTAAAATAAAGATGCAAAATACATCGCGTATAAGGCTAGTAAAATGGTTGAAATGAATGATTTCTGAATGTATAACCCCTTTTGTGTGTGTGTGTGTGTGTGTGTGTGTACATGCTTATTTGTTCGTGTGTGAATGCATTCGGCTGGTGTTTGTGGACTTAGGCATACATGACCCAAACACACACACACACACACACACACATCTGCATCACACGTGTGTTGCGGAAAATTCAACCTTATTATAATTCTGTATTCTATCATTTGCTTCTTCCCGTTACCTTAAAACTCATCTTCGCTTCCTTCCTCATCGTTTTCAAAAGGCAGGGTATGGTGTCCCAAGTGAAGATGGCGTCTAAAATCACCATCTTCACTACTTGACCACAACGGTACGACCACTGAGGTCGACATTGCGGTCCTTGGAACAAGACGGTTTGACCCTTGAGGTTAATGTTATACAAGCCCCTGGGGCAAGACGGTTCGACCCTTGAGGTTAATGTTATACAAGCCCCTGGGGCAAGACCGTACGACCCTTGAGTAATCCAGTACGCGCCTTAATTAAGGCGGTAAAAGTCCTTCTGTTTTTCATACGAGTGTTTGCTTTCTTGCTTCCAAGACTTTTATGCTAAAGAGGACGTGTTTTAATGACTATATTAACTACAACTCTCCACTCACCCAGCTGGCTATAAACCAGATGGCTCCTTCCCTTAAGAGGCATCACCATCTAAATATGTTCAAAAAGAAAAAACAAAATATCTTTTCCCGAAAACCCTGGTGGAAACCAAGCTTAAGATGATACGTTACAAGCTGGTAAACATTCCAACTTTATTCTTAAGAGGGTATGCTAAAAGCTGGCAAACATTCCAACTTTATTCTCAAGATGGTATGTTAAAAGCTGGTTAAACACTCTCAACTTTATTCTTAAATCTTGCCACTCGATTCTACCACTCTAGCGGCGCTGGGGTTCGGGGGGGGGAAAAAAAAACTACCGATTCACAAACTTTTTATGGGAAGTCGGAGTCACTGGATATGAGGCCTTCATTTCTATGTTGGCGAGAGGTGGTTACCCATCCCTGGTCATGTGTACTCTGACTGACTCGTCTATGTAAAGAACCGCTGGCCAACTGTTTTGACTGCAAGTCTTTGTCGTGCGTCTGTCTGTTAAACCTCTCTCTCTCTCTCTCTCTCTCTCTCTCTCTCTCTCTCTCTCTCTCTCTCTCTCTCTCACTCGGTGACTGACTGTATTATTCAGCTGCAAAAAAGCGGGTGGTGCAAATGAAACCAACCCCCTCTCCTCCTCCTCCTCTTCCTCTCCATATTAGCAACACTAAATCTCTTCCAACAGAACGAGCCATTTAACGGACTAAACTCCAGAAGAGCCGCGGCATACATTACCCCCGCGCTCGAGCGCTAAAACCCCGGAGTTTTAGAAGTGGCGTGGGAGAGAGAGAGAGAGAGAGAGAGAGAGAGAGAGAGAGAGAGAGAGAGAGAGAGAGAGAGAGAGAGAGAGAGAGAGAGTCGTCTGCCAAAAAAAATGCCAGGAAAATATCTACCCACCGCCAATAGGCGTGACATTACATGACCGTGGTACAAATCCCAGTCATCTACTCCAGCAGTAGGTCATCTACCGCATGTACCCCTTACATGCCCTCCACCAGTGGTCATCTACCGCATGTACCCCTCACATGCCCTCCACCAGTGGTCATCTACCACACGCACCCCTCACATGCCCTCCACCAGTGGTCATCTACCACACGCACCCCTCACATGCCCTCCACCAGTGGTCATCTACCGCATGTACCCCTTACATGCCCTCCACCAGTGGTCTTCTACCACACGTACCCCTCACATGCCCTCCACCAGTGGTCATGTACCACACGTACCCCTCACATGCCCTCCACCAGTGGTCATCTACCACACGTACCCTCTCACATATCCGATGAACTGCAGCGAATAAAGGGAAAAAAATAAAAGTACACCAGATTCGCCTCTGGGTAAAAGAAAAAGAAATAAAAGACCGAAAAAATTCTCGGAGTTTTCAAACTCTTGTTTTGTCCACGTTACCTTCTTCTAGCCTGGAATAAAAAGGAAATTAAATGGACTTCCGGGATGCGATCCCGGAGAGAGAGAGAGAGAGAGAGAGAGAGAGAGAGAGAGAGAGAGAGAGAGAGAGAGAGAGAGAGAGAGAGAGAGAGAGAGAGACTAAATGGGTTTTGCAAAACCATAGCGACGATTCGTTTTATGGCTAAAAAAAAAAAAAGGAGATTGTCTTTTTTTCCACCCGGAAGTTATGTGTTTTGTCCGTTTCCCCTCAAATAAATCCCTCTATGGGATCTCGTTTCACACCCTAACCCCCCCAACCTTCAGCGACTCCCTGGTTGTAGCGGTAACCCGGCTCACCACCCACACCCAGCCACCTTGACTCCAGATACATCACGACACACCTCCCAAATGGGAAGGCTATATCAAAAACTTATGCTTTGAATTATGTCTCAATTCCGCACACATCCCGGCCTCTCATACTAACCCCTAACCCTCCTCCACAACCCCCACCACAACCCCAACACAACAACAACCCCCCCACACACACTCCCATCCCCATCACCCCCCTCCCCCCCCCACACACAGCCTTCTCCCTTAATTAGTTTAAAATGTTTAATTTGCAAACTGACGCGAAAGGCTGGGGCCTGATGCGTTCGGGGAACTCTCCTCTGTTGGGAAAACTGGTTCACCTGTGTGGAGATCTCCCACTCACGCAGCGGCACACGACGAAGGAGAACACACTGATATACACAAATCAAGATAGATAGATAGATAGATAGATAGATAGATAGAGAGAGAGAGAGAGAGAGAGAGAGAGAGAGAGAGAGAGAGAGAGAGAGAGAGAGAGAGAGAGAGAGAGAGAGAGAGAGAGAGAGAGAGAGTACTTACCTACTGAGGGGGATTTTGCCTGAATGGGGAGCTAGCCCGTAGTGCTCACCGCACGTCTTTCTTGGAGAGAGAGAGAGAGAGAGAGAGAGAGAGAGAGAGAGAGAGAGAGAGAGAGAGAGAGAGAGAGAGAGAGAGCCTACGACCTCATCTAACCTAAACAACTAACCAACCAACAGCCTCCTAACAACACAGGCTAACTAACCAAACAAACAACTAACTAACCTAACCATCAGGAAACCGTACCATCACTGAAGGCAACTCAACCCTCCCCCCCGGGCAACCGGCTGGTCACAATCCAATTTCAGAAAGTTATGAGTGTTAAGCTAATTGCATCAGCTACTGTTCTGAGTTGTTCTTGGTTTAATTATGGCCACGGTTTAATGAAGAGAAGATTAATTGTTTCATTAAGGCGTGAGATACGCTGGTAATGTAAGTTCTAGGTTCGGGATTCCAAAAGTCGAGTTGTGCTTGTTGTCATCATATCATTTCATGTTTACACTTCAGGGGTTCATGTCTACTGCAGCTGGTAACCTCATCCAATGTTATTTCTTCAAACAGTCATTTCTAGTTCTGCTCTCTGGTAACACTGCAGAAACACACGTACAAACATGTATTCTTCATACACACACATACATATGCACACACAAACTTGTATACTTCAAACACACACATACATACGCACACATACAAACACGTATACCTCAAGCATACGCATGCATGCACACAAACATAAATACACAAACACGAAGAAAACGCATCGAGGCAAATTTACATATGCAAATATATGTTCTCGTATGTATATACACACGCATGCAAACTTACAAACACAGATTCATAATCAAGAAATGTATTTCAGGCCATCATCCCAATAAAGTCAACAACAGACTAAGATGACTAATGTTCTCTCGTCTTCCTCAACTCCGTCCTTCCAGAGATCTGTTCCAGGGCACTGGAAGGCCCCACTGACCCATGGCACACTTCCAGCACCTCTGGTCCTAAGTCCCTTATCTCGTAAACCTACCCCAAGAATGCACTTCAAATACCTTTGGTCCCGAGTTCCTCATCTCGTATAACCATTCCTACACTGCACTGCAAGTCCCTCTGGTCCTGACTCCCTTAACTCGTGCACCTAATCCAACAATGCACTTTAAGTGTCTTTGGCCCTTGAGTCCCTCATCTTGTGTATATATACCATTGCACGACAACTTAAGCACCTCTGGTCCTGCCTCGCTCGCATCTAGAACACATCCCACTGCGACACTCGGTCAAGGAACGTAACGGGAGTTTCTCCCAGTCTGAAATACCCCCAGAGTCACCTCGGACACGGAACACTACAGACGGCATGAGCAACAGCAGCACAAACAACACAATCGTCTGCAGCAGTAACAGCAAAAACAACAGAAGCACACACAGCTGCAGGAACAACAACAGCATCACAAGTAACCAAAACAGCAGGAGAAGGCAGACGTAACAAAAGCAGCAGCAGCAGTAGTAGTAACAGCAATAAGAGCATCAGTGTTCCGTCGGGAGCGCCCCGCCACAATGTTACAGCGACCGCCGCGCTAAAACGTTTCCCGCAAGAATTACGTCCCTGGAACTGCTCCCTGGTAGCGGACTATCAGCCCTTTCACCCAGGCCAGAGAGAGAGAGAGAGAGAGAGAGATGAAAAAAAACTGCTGTGTTTATATAAACCGAAGTGGCGTGGCGGGTTCCCGAGGCGGGTTTATTGTGGACCCAACTGATAACAAGTTGAGAGGACGCGGGGTCTTTTGTAAGGACGCTTGCCTAAGAGAGCCTGGCGGAAAGCCCTTGTTGGGAGAGACGAGGATATCACAACTGATCGGAGTAGGAGAGGGAGGCACGTCTGGCCGGGCCACGAGAGACACACACTAGCCACAGTCAGGAGGTGAGTGGAGGAGCCAGCCATTGACACGAAATGCAAGGGAGGAGATGCAACACGGTAGGAAGTAAAAAGGCTTCGTCGAATGGTCTTAATCAACCAGAAGCGAAGGAGGGAAAGGTCCTATCTGGATGCTGGTGGAAAATAAGAAGTGCTCCCTGGATGCTACTGGAAGTGGGTAGGCCTCTCTGGATACAGCTGGAAATGAAAATTCCTACCTGAATGCTGCTGGAAGAGGGAGGTCCTCTCTAGATGCAACTTGAGAGGGGATGACCTCTTTGGATGCTAATGAAAATGGGAAGTCCTCCTTGGTTGCAGCTGGAGAAGGGAGGCCCTATCTGAGTACTGCTGGAAAACGAGAGATACCATTTGCCTGGAATGGAGGGTGAAGGGGTACTTTTTGGTCCTAGGGGTGTAGAACAGACACCACTGAATGGACGTGGCAGTACATGGAAACGTGAGGGTGGAAGCGAACTAGTGGAGGAAAGAAGAGGCTTAGGTACCAGGTGGCCTTTCAGGGGTAAGGTTAAGGTCTTGATCTTTCATTCCCAAGGGACGCGCAGCCATGCTCAAGGGTCGTGCCGTCATGCCCACGGGTCGTGCCTTCATGCTCAAAGGTCGTACCGTCGTACTCGAGACTAATCAATGGAACGCTGAGCAGAGCAATGACCTGGTGTGCGATGAATGTTGGGTGCAGGATGGAGCCTAGTCACGATATGAAGAACAGACTCATGAGGCACAGACCAATGATACGCAGAGCGCCATACTGAAATGCATAAAGGAATCAATGGAAAACAGCATATTACAACGTACAACAGCCTAGCGATATCTAGAACAGCGATGCACAATGTGACATAGACCAGTGATATGTAAAAACAGCATAATACAACGAGACACAAGTGATGCCTAAAACAGTATAGAACAACGAGGCACAGACCATTCATATGCAGAACAGCATGACACAATGCGGCACAGACCCGTCGTATGCAGAACAGCATTATACAATGCAGTGGGGACCAGCGTGGCACAGCTTATCACAGCCCACTAGGCATGACAAAGAGCCCCATTATTACTCGCACACATAAATTTCAACGAAGGAAGTCGCCCTCACCTTCCCAATAACCTTAAAGGTAGCTACAACCTCGTACCCAGGGTCCCAACACTGCTGTGCCGTCAAACGCGTGTACCCTGGGTCACAACCCGGTTGTACCGTCAAACATAACACTGATCCAGCTGTGTACCCTGGGTCACAACCCAGTTGCACCGTCAAACGTAACACTCATCCAGACGTGTACCCTGGGCCACAACCCAGTTGTACCGTCAAACGTACCACATATCCAGCCATACACTTTGGGCCCCGACCCGTGTACCGTCAAACGTACCATAGTTCCCGCCGTGTACCTTGGACCAACGACCCCCGTATACCGTCTAATGTAGCACCACTAACACCAGCTACCACGACTACTACTACTACTAGCAACTACTACGGCAGCTACTAGCTGCTACCACGACCACTACTACAGATACTAGCTGCTACCACTACCAGCAACCACCACTACTACTACTAGCAAATACTACTATAGCTACTAGCAGCTACCACTACTAGCTCATCCTACTTCTACCTATGTCACTCCAATTATTCCCACTAATGGTCATTGCAACTATTACTGGTGCTACTACCCGACCACTACGACTAAGACTACAACTATCAATGTCCCTAAATCATGCAAAATGAACTTCAATTCCTTGATCACGATGTTACGACCCTCAATCAAGAGGGTACGACTCCTTTTCAGCACAATGGTACGACCCTTGAACAGAACGCCAATACCCTTAAGCACGACACTAAGACCCTTGGCTATACGTTGGTCTGATCTTAAGCATGACCTTGAAAGGTCATGTCAAGGGTCACACCATCATAACCTAAAGGTCGTCCCGTCGTGATCAAAGGGGTTAATAACAATTCCAACCAATTAGGTCAACGAATAATCCTCTGATCACTGATCTGCAACACCTAATTGGGTCGTCGGTCGATGGGAAAGGATCTAAATGATTAATTTCTCAAGGGCGTCATTACAAATGGATCCGAGAGTTAATCACTCTATTTGAGCTGATATCCTCGAACGCAACAGTTCCATCTCAACGTTTGCTGATGATAAAACATTCGAAATGTCATTCGGAAAACTGAAAAATAAAAGACGAAAACGAAGAAACAAAATCCTATGGACCGGAATTAAAGTTTGGGAGCGATCGAAAGTTGTACATACCATCATTGATCAACTATTTTACCGGGAATTTATTATTTCTCAAGTAGGTTTTCTATTCTTTTCTTTACCTTTAACGTCGGAGGGACCATCCGTAAGACTTACATTCCCCCAACACGACGCCAACACCTAAAGCACAGCTGAATATGGACGCAGTCGCAAGTGCTGTGAGCGTCGCTGGACCAACGCTTTACGCATCTGACTGATGACTTATCGTAAATAATGCATGGGCGACCATTCCCCCCAACCCCTCACATGCATCCTTCACACACATACCATCCGTATCATGTGACCAGCCACACTCCAAGCTCCAAACGTAACTGTAAACGCAGACAACCCGAGTGTACAGACGCCTCTATAAAAAAAAGAAAAAACAACTAAAACACACACATATCAGTTCAAACCATCAAAACAAGCCACATTTCAGAGCACGAAAGAGACTGCGAGGCCAGACCACAAACACGGATGGTTATGACGGGTGGGTGAAAATGATGACCCCTCCGGTATATGATGACCCAACGTGAATCCTTTATCATTCGCCACCACGGCTTCGGTAACCCACCAACCCCAGAACAAGTGGCTCAAGTTAAAAAAAAGGACTAATTTCCTCTCTCTCGGTTTTAAAGACGGAGAGCGAGCGACGCGGAAACCACAACCCCCCCACCCCCTCCACCCCATGTTGAATCTGCAACGGAGAATATGAAATGCAACCACCCATCCCCCCAGCTCCACCTCCTACAGGAAGACGAGAGCAGACTTATAAAAGGCTCACATGAAGGAGGCGGAAATATGAAGGCCTCTTTTAAGACACACAGGACTCCTCTAGCGCAGGAAGGTATTGCATGCGGAAGGTAAAATGTTCAAGACTTTGAAGACACGATATCTGACTTACAAGTAATCTCCTCTCTCTCTCTCTCTCTCTCTCTCTCTCTCTCTCTCTCTCTCTCTCTCTCTCTCTCACACACACACACACACACACACACACACACGCACATATACAGACATAAGCTCACACAAACATACACACACACACAAGCGCATACACACATATGCACAGATGCACGCAAGCAACATCCACAATGAAATACACTTATTCCTTCCAAGCGATGGACCCCAACGCAAACACCGTATCCCCAAGACACCAGGGACGTTACACGCGCACACGGAAAATCCACAACAATACGAGGAATATCCTGGAGTCCTGGAGTCCATCCTACACGTTACGATCCAGCCGGCAACACTACCACATCCTGGATGCCACACACACACACACACACACACACACACAAGGACCCACGCCCGAATTCTACCACACCTTGGCTGGTAACACACGCACACGCACACATGGCCTGAGATATACCAGGGGCGAGTCCCATCCTGGAGGTGTTCATTACCAGGGTGACTCCCCTGTACGGCTGGTAAAGTAGTGCATAAATAATAATTACACAACGGTACGACCCTTTAGCACGACGGTACGACCCCTAAGCACGACGGTACGACCCCTGGGAACAAAGGGAGGGGCCCTTGGACATAGAGGCACGGCCTCTGAAACGTTACGACTTTTGGGCACGACGGTACGACCCTTGGGTACCATGGCATGACAGAGGGTCGGCCCCAACCGTGGCACCGTCGTCCTCATGGGGTCAAACTAGTGCATGACGCAAGGGAAAGATGAGGCTGAATCATGTCCAGACTCAGTCAGATGAACACACGACGGATTTCAGAGGAACATCAAGCGAGACACATGAATGTCTTCAGGACTTAATTTGGACTCCAATGACGAACCTCTTTTACCCCGCACCATCAACAAATACCTAACGTCTCAATCAGCCATTAAGAAAACAAGAGAAACCATCCGACCTGCAGACACACGTCAGATACACTTCATGCGAGGTCATTTGGTCTCTGTCCCAGAGTGTGAGAGGAAGGGGGAAGTTAATCAAGAGCGAGGACGTGGCTTCCTGGAACGCTGGATATTACCCTGGGGTTTGGAGTGATTACGTCTGATCTTGAGCAGCACTTGTTCGATTCCCTGGAAAGTTCTGGTCTTTCCACAGCGTAGCTAGTCCGAAATCATGAAGAAAAAAAACTGATACATAATTGCTTAATCCACGATTAAAAAAAAAAGAGGGTATCGTAAAGGGGGCAATATTACAATACTTTGAGAGAGACACTGAAATGTAAACAAAATGTTGATGTCAGGTGCTGGAGGATGCTGCGGAAAGAACCTAATCCAAGATCGGTCAAGGTCAAAGGTCAGCCAATCAGGGGTCGTATCGCTGTTTCACTATATGAATCAGCCCTCCGTTCCTGGCGTCGAAGGGGAGGAAAAAAAAACTTCCCCTTTGTGTATGCATGGCATTCTCCCTTTGCATACGTAACTCCCCACTTCATGAGAGAGAGAGAGAGAGAGAGAGAGAGAGAGAGAGAGAGAGAGAGAGAGAGAGAGTCCCCCCCCCCCCCAGGAACTATATGTCTGTACTACCAATAAGGCCAACGGTCTCGTTACCAAGGAAACGACCATTACATCCCGGCCCCAACAATGGACAAGTGGCTTGTTTGGAACACGTAAATACCCAATTAGGCCTGAAAACTCAGTTCACCTCGAGCTTAACCGGCCCAGCCGAGCGCGATAGACAATGCGCTCAATAGCAAACCTCGTCGTCACGACGGTACGACCCTCGAACGCGACGGTACGACCCACGAACATAACGGTACGACCCTCGAACGCGACGGTACGACCCCCAAACACAACGGTACGACCCTCGAATGCGACGGGACGACCCCCAAACACAACGGTACGACCCTCGAATGCGACGGGACGACCCCCAAACACAACGGTACGACCCTCGAATGCGACGGTGCGACCCCCAAACACAACGGTACGACCCTCGAATGCGACGGTACGACCCCACGAACATAACGGTACTACCCTCGAACGCGACGGTACGACCCCCCAAACACAACGGTACGACCCTCGAATGCGACGGGACGACCCCCAAACACGACGGTGCGCTCCAAGCACGACGGTACCATACTCTTGAGTACCACGGTACGACCCTTAAGCACGACGATGTACCATACTATGAGCACAACGGTACCTTACTTTCAGCAAGACGGTACGACACCCTTGAAGTAATGATGAGGGACTCAGGGCGAGTGTAAAATAATATTAGGGAGTATCAGGGCAAGTGATGGAGTGTCTGGGAGCGTCCGGGGAGGCGAGAGTGCATGGGACGATAGAGGTAGGATGAGAGCGAGCGACAGCGTGAGGGAGTGAAAAAATATGGATCAAGAAGATCCAAGGGAGGATGTGGGGATCAGTGATGCCTGGCGAGAGAGAGAGAGAGAGAGAGAGAGAGAGAGAGAGAGAGAGAGAGAGAGAGAGAGAGAGAGAGAGATCCTCTAGGGACTAAAGTATGGTAACAACCACACCTCCCCCTCTCTCTCTCTCTCGCTCTCTCTTCTGCACTCTCCCCTGCCGAATCTCCCTCCCCGTTTCTTCTCATCCTTCTCTTACCCTTCCTCCCCTCTCCCCTGCCCCTGGTACCACCCCCTACACCTATCGCTATATCCTCCCCTATATCTCTCCCCACACCCTCGCCAACCACCCCTGCCACCCCACACCTCTCACACTGGGTCCCCTGCCTCCCTTTCTAGCCTTTTGCTTCATCCTCCTTCATTCTTACTCCTCTTTGTTCGTCTCATCTTCATTACCCTCTCCTTGTCTTCTTACCCTCCCCATGTTTCCCGTTCGAGTATTTGTACATGATCACGATGAACAGTCGTTCACTCTATGAGTACATTTCATCTTCACTTCGCTTCGAATCGCCTCATCTTCTCACCCACAGTTACACAGCTTTTTTTCTCTCTTCATCTTTCCACGAAATCTGTTATCTTCTGCTGACATTATTCATCATGAAGACGGGGAAATTCGCATAAAGCGCGCGGCTGTATATCAAAAAAGTTCAATCATTAGACGGTAAACGTATGGGAAAAGTTTGAAACATCAGGCATCCACTGTTCCCCTCAGAATGTCGTTAGCGAAGCTGTGTAGCTAAGAACGGTACTTATAACTCGACGGGGGAGACAAAATATTGTGGTTTAAACTGACTTACATCCTGTTTAAGGTGTCTGATAGCCAAGCTATGCTTTTAGGAAGAGTTGGGGAAGAGCTGCCCGATAGTTACCGAAGTGTGAAGTAAAGTAATACAGAGTTAAGTGCAGTGCGACAGTTTAGTGGAGTGTTGCGTTTAATACAGCTGATGTGTTACGTTCAATACGATTGCTGACACTAATATTAAAGCTTAGCTCGACAGCTGATACGGTGTGAAGTTCGCTTATAGAATACGAAGTTCGGTACAACAGCTGATAGACAGTCAAGTTCAGGTCCACTTTACGCAGAATATAACTTTAAGTCTCGATATAAAATACATTCGAACAAGCTGCATTCTGATAATGTATGCCGAGATGGCCTGTATTATAATATGCTCTATCATGATTAAAGCGGTATTCTCGTAAACTGTATTTAGATATGCGGCAGTCATACTACTACATTCTAATGCATCGCATCTTGATATAGTAAACACACGAGTCATGAAACATCAATGTAAAATTACTAAACACACACACACACACACACACACACACACATACATACATATATATATATATATATATATATATATATATATATATATAGGCCCGCCCGCTGCAGGAGTTTCATGGAGGATAGAAGAGACTTCTCAGGCTGGAAGCAAGTAGTGGATGCGTGTCCTCTGCATACGCTTTTTATACCACTAAATGATATTACAATATACTCACAATTTAACAGACTTATCGACCACCCAGAGTAACATATTCAGGAGCTTTATTATAATCAATATTATAATTAATATTATAATCAATAATCGCGGTGGCCATGACCTCTCATTCGGCTTTCAAAACATGTTTCCCTCCCACTGTAATACCAGTCACCCAGCTGACCCCAATATCCCAGAGAAACGAGCAAAGAAAAACACGGGAGAGCCATAAAGACACACGAGCGAGCCAGGCGGAGATATTCGCCAGTAATTAAAGACAAGACATTAAGGACAATTGATGCAGAGCAAACATATGCTGATAGGCGACAGCCAGCTGGTGAGAATGAGCTTACCCGCAAACTAATAGACAAAATGGCAAACAAAAGCAAATCAGTAATAAACTAATAGATAGTACACAGTCATATCAGAAGAAATAAGAAACCATGAGCCTAGCTAGAATAAAGAAATAAACCAGATCTGTTTACACTGGGTCTATGCTAGCGTCCGCCATAAAGCTAAACAACTGCAAATAATCCTGCACTTAATACTTCCCTAACTTTGTTTCCGTCTAACCTGCAGCAGAGAGGAGGTAGGTGGATCTGCTGCCATGATTACTGAACTCACGAGACAAATTCTTGAGTTCTGAGGTTCTGACGGAGCGTGAAGTTAACGGGGGGAAATGGTACATTGTGTTGCAGATAACCATCAACACGCATCGTCGGAGGCTCGCTTGCAAATTTCGAAGGCGTACAGACTAAGCATGTTTACTGCAACATTCACGTTGTAATTCATATATATATATATATATATATATATATATATATATATATATATATATATATGACTTTTCTACTCTTCGGCCATCATTTCATCTACGCGATAACGTTTAACTATATGCAATAAGCAAGGGGGGGGGGGGGGAGGGGTGAAGAGCCATATTCCACTCATATGTTATCCCTGGGGAAAGGGGAGAAAGAATACTTCCCACGTATTCCCTGCGTGTCGTAGAAGGCGACTAAAAGGGAAGGGAGCGGGAGGCTGGAAATCCTCCCCTCATTTTTTTTTTTTTTTCCAAAAAAAGAAACAGAGAAAGGGGCCAGGTGAGGATATTCCCTCAAAGGCCCAGTCCTCATCCTCTGTTCTTAACGCTACCTCGCTAATGCGGGAAATGGCAATTAGTATAAAAAAAAAAAAAAAAATGTTATTTGGAAAAATACAAAACTGAAAGTTAAGCACAAAGTATTTTCCTGGGAAAAGTTTACCCAGACTAGCAAGACAAAAGGGCTTTAATACACCACCACAGTTTTACAAATGGTTAATTAGTCCGGGACGTCTCAACCCGCTTACGTGGTCTTGCTCTGACCCAAACTTTTTTTTTTTTAGCGGTGGCTCTGGGTTGGCTGGCCTAGACCCTTCTTTCAGGTATTCTGGTGTTAGTTTTACTCTTCCTCCGTGCGACGATCTTTTCTATTTTGTATTCTCTTCATTAGGTGCTAGTGTGCTCGTGTCTAGCATGTATTCTGTCCATTACGTGCTTGTGTAGGGTATGTAATCACTCCATTATGTGTTTTTCTCGTAAAATTGAAAAGGAACTCAATCCACAATTATCTAGTTATATATATATATATATATATATATATATATATATATATATATATATAT
This sequence comes from Panulirus ornatus, assembly GCF_036320965.1. Taxonomy (NCBI): domain Eukaryota; kingdom Metazoa; phylum Arthropoda; class Malacostraca; order Decapoda; family Palinuridae; genus Panulirus; species Panulirus ornatus. Next base: position 38,957,691 of record NC_092269.1, read on the forward strand.
ATATATATATATATATATACGGTTGAGGAAAAAAAGGAATCGTCACTTTTCCTGCCACGTGCCATTAGATATATGCGGAATATATTTCGAGTGAAATAGGTATGAAGTGGCGCTACGATAATTACTCGTAAATGTCTCGAATTAACGTTACTACCTCTAACGAGATAACGCGAGTCGTACCGATCATTTAGAAATTCATCGAACCCATCCGGACATTTTCATTTTCACCGTACCAGATAAAACTAGCTACATTCGAACTGTATTAAAGTCAACGCTAACTCTCCCAAAAGCTAACTACCAAACCTAGCACCATACACAAAACTTACCTTGGCTGCAGTTTCATAAATGGAGTCGGGTCAGATTAGTATGGGCGACTTGAACAAGGTTATGCACACACTGGCTGAACCCTTATCACAGCAAGAATCCGGGCCCGCCTTTATTACCATAAAAATTCCTCTAGTCACACTACGGAAGCGAGTTAACGTCATCCACTGCATAGAATGAAAATCTAAGTTACTAAATGATTTTATTTCAGTCGCAGCTCGACTGATGCATAAAATATATCATTTAAATATCCTGCGTTTCACACAAACTTGTGCAACAGTGAAAAAATTACATTGCCAGCCCAGCCAGGCAATGTAATTTCATTATTATGACAGTAATGATAATAACAATACTGCAACTGCTATTACTACATATAATAATAATAATAATAATAATAATAATAATAATAATAATAATAATAATTACCACATGCAATAAGACGCGTTCTCACAAGCACATTCTAATATATTCCATACTACCTTCATACTTCATACACCAATGACACGATCTTTTTGCAAATAAAGTCGATTATTACATTTACTATTTTACGTGAATATAAGGGCCATTAAATTTCAGCTCGTTTCTATTACTATTGATTAACAGCGAGAATCAGAAATGCTATTGGGAGCGAGGCTATGCAGATGAGGTGATTTTAGGTGTAGTAACTCACAATTTCAAGTTTTCGTACAGCAAAGCTTTGAAACAGTGGGATACAGTAGGATATAAACAAAATGAGAACTGGGTAAAGAATGCAATCCTAACACTCGATCAAAACTAGCCAACAGTGAACGGACAGGAGAGACGCCCACAGCAACCAGACGTTGTTTTCTAATGTTTTCACTCAGAAAAGTGAGTCCTGAGGTAGGCTGGTTAACAACCATTCACCAGGCAATTGTTCGGATTCTAGTGAAATTTATCTGGTTCTTGTTTCGATATGGAAACCGGATGAAGCTATAATACAAGAAAATTTACCAAATGAGTCCAGAAATGCCTATTTATAATTTCAGCATTCCAATGAACGTTGCCATGCGTTGTAAAGCTAAAATATCTTTCTGAAGGAGTTTGGAATATATGTAGGGCGACTTAAAAGGTCTAAATAAATATGGGGCTCAAATTAATGCGTATGAATCTGCCTCAAGTTCAGATTCCTATATATATATATATATATATATATATATATATATATATATATATATATATATATATATATACACACACACACACACATACACACACACATCTTAGCTCGTTGTTTACCTGTAACTAGAGGAATCATGGCGCTTTTAAAGTGAAGTTCATGTTTTCATGAAATTTCACTGATACGGTAACCTAACTACAGGTTATCTGAAAATAGTTGACACCTATAACGTTATAGGTATATTACAATAGTCATTATTAAACACATTTTCCCCTCTCACTTATAAATTTCCAACTAACGATTTACTTCGTTTCAATTATAGTTTTTACGAGCAAATAAAGAAAAATGCCGGACTCTTAAATTACTCTATACAGTAGTAACAACAATAACAACATAGATCACAGTATTACAACCAGCGCGTCAGGTTATGTGAACACAGGCCAGTGGATATTTGCAAAGTTACAGATATATTACAAGTTATTATTTAACCTAAAATTTTCCCTCTCCCTCATTAACTTACCAATAACGATCTAATTCTAAACATAGGTTTAACAAGGAAAAATACTAGACTCTCAAATCACTTTACAGTGGCAACAAATTAATAAACAGAACTCAGCTTGCGGTCTTACAACCCGCGCGTCAGTATTGTAAAATATCATAATCACAACCTAACCTAACACACACGGCTCTGCGCAGTTAAACTGATTTCCGTGTCGAGCATTACGTTAATGACCCAAAAATCCGATTGTGCGTTTCACACTTGAATGATATCAATATCTACATCAGTTTACCACTATAAATAAGATCAAAATGTTATACAATTTTTCATATTTCACTCCTAAAACACTCGGACCATGGAACACGGGCAAAGTTGTTTGTATATTTCAACTCATCAGCAATTTAGGGTTTTGTGAGCTGTCCTTTATGTTCTGCTGATCCTCAAAGTCAATCTTACCTTCTCCCACAGTGACAAGTCGACGCTTTCTTGTACTACACAAGTCAAAGCAAAACGAAATTAGAACACGTAATTCACCCGATGGTGACGTAATGGGTATGACATTTATCCGACTCGAATTCGGTGGTCAACTTTTACTATTCCCAACCTTAATTTCTCACGTGAATAATCATTCTATAAAATTCATGCTAATTATATCAATACATGAAAAAATACTTTAATTGATTTCTGTGAAAGGATGTAAGCATTATTCACACCTAAATCTTGTAAATTTGCTACGGGAGCAGCGTTAACCAAGCTATGCAGGTAGATGCTCTTGCATGAAGGTCCATAAATACGACCATGAATGCCATCAAACCAATTACCATCACCTGAATAAACTTAAACTTTATCATAGATGTAACTTGTATATTCCCTAACTTTTTTCCACAACCGTAGTTTTCCTTTACCATTCTTCCCCTGTTAACTAATTTTGGTGCCTTCGTTGTACCTTTAATAATTTCATTTAACAACTTCATTTAAATCTTTTATAAGTGTACGAAATGTCTACCTGTAGGAGTACCCTTACAAAAGAATACAACCATCACATGACATCATAAGGTCTCAGGTAGGAAAAACACTCATTAAAACTTTTATTAATAAATAAATTAAAATAAAATAAATATCCCATCATTTCATTATTATCCTGCATCATGTGATGAGCAATATTTAAGTAAACAAAACAATCATTCACATCATTCAAAACACTGTTCTCTGGCCAGCGTGCAGTGAAAACTTCTACAACCTATAATGCCTTACAAGAAGTTTTATGATACCAAAAATAAAAAATAAAAATATGCATGATAAATGACAAATCTATTTACCAATATGAATTAATTGTGCTTAGCTAATGATCAGGCGACTCTGAGCAAGTTTAAAGTTGATATTTATGGGTCGACAAAGGTCACAATAATATATCTTGTCCCTTCTGTAGTAGGAAGACCTTCGTGTAGATGAGTGAGTCGTCCAGGATGCATCAAGACCCACCCAACTCGGGAGTCCGTAACTGAGCAGTTATATCTCACAAACCTACAGCCACCGCCCTGCAATACAGAAAATGGAATTTCTCTAGCATAATAATTTTAAGGCAGACAGTATTGTTTGCACGACACACATAACTTAAAATCTCACTCCTTATTAGTTTAACAGATGGTGTGATAAAGACTTAGAAATGCAAATAAGTTAAATCAAGTTACAACTGTAAAAGAACTGGAAGCAGGGAATGTTACATGAGAAAGTGATTATTTATTCTAAAAAATAAGCACTGTTTTGATTTCATGAAATTTATTCAATGATGGAATGATTTTCCAGCACTTTTTAGCATGGAAAAGATATCCTCCCCTCTCATTTTCTTTTAATTTTCCAAAAGAAGGAACAGAGAAGGGGGCCAGGTGAGGATATTCCCTCAAAGGCCCAGTCCTTGTTCTTAACGCTACCTCGCTAATGCGGGAAATGGTGAATAGTATACTATGAAAGAAATACATATAAATATATTTTTTTTTCATACTATTCGCCATTTCCCGCGATAGCGAGGTAGAGTTAAGAACAGAGGACTGGGCCTTTGAGGGAATATCCTCACCTGGCCCCCTTCTCTGTTCTTTCTTTTGGAAAATTAAAAAAAAAAAAGAGGGGAGGATTTCCAGCTCCCCGCTCCCTTCCCTTTTAGTCGCCTTCTACGACACGCAGGGAATATGTGGGAAGTATTCTTTCTCCCCTATCCCCAGGGATATACATATATATATATATATATATATTTTTTTTTTTTTTTTTTTTTTTTTTTTTTATACTTTGTCGCTGTCTCCCGCGTCTGCGAGGTAGCGCAAGGAAACAGACGAAAGAAATGGCCCAACCCCCCCCCTCATACACATGTACATACACACGTCCACACATGCAAATATACATACCTACACAGCTTTCCATGGTTTACCCCAGACGCTTCACATGCCTTGCTTCAATCCACTGACAGCACGTCAACCCCGGTATACCACATGACTCCAATTCACTCTATTTCTTGCCCTCCTTTCACCCTCCTGCATGTTCAGGCCCCGATCACACAAAATCTTTTTCACTCCATCTTTCCACCTCCAATTTGGTCTCCCTCTTCTCCTCGTTCCCTCCACCTCCGACACATATATCCTCTTGGTCAATCTCTCCTCACTCATTCTCTCCATGTGCCCAAACCATTTCAAAACACCCTCTTCTGCTCTCTCAACCACGCTCTTTTTATTTCCACACATCTCTCTTACCCTTACGTTACTTACTCGATCAAACCACCTCACACCACACATTGTCCTCAAACATCTCATTTCCAGCACATCCATCCTCCTGCGCACATCTCTATCCATAGCCCACGCCTCGCAACCATACAACATTGTTGGAACCACTATTCCCTCAAACATACCCATTTTTGCTTTCCGAGATAATGTTCTCGACTTCCACACATTTTTCAAGGCTCCCAAAATTTTCGCCCCCTCCCCCACCCTATGATCCACTTCCGCTTCCATGGTTCCATCCGCTGACAGATCCACTCCCAGATATCTAAAACACTTCACTTCCTCCAGTTTTTCTCCATTCAAACTCACCTCCCAATTGACTTGACCCTCACCCCTACTGTACCTAATAACCTTGCTCTTATTCACATTTACTCTCAACTTTCTTCTTCCACACACTTTACCAAACTCAGTCACCAGCTTCTGCAGTTTCTCACATGAATCAGCCACCAGCGCTGTATCATCAGCGAACAACAACTGACTCACTTCCCAAGCTCTCTCATCCCCAACAGACTTCATACTTGCCCCTCTTTCCAGGACTCTTGCATTTACCTCCCTTACAACCCCATCCATAAACAAATTAAACAACCATGGAGACATCACACACCCCTGCCGCAAACCTACATTCACTGAGAACCAATCACTTTCCTCTCTTCCTACACGTACACATGCCTTACATCCTCGATAAAAACTTTTCACTGCTTCTAACAACTTGCCTCCCACACCATATATTCTTAATACCTTCCACAGAGCATCTCTATCAACTCTATCATATGCCTTCTCCAGATCCATAAATGCTACATACAAATCCATTTGCTTTTCTAAGTATTTCTCACATACATTCTTCAAAGCAAACACCTGATCCACACATCCTCTACCACTTCTGAAACCGCACTGCTCTTCCCCAATCTGATGCTCTGTACATGCCTTCACCCTCTCAATCAATACCCTCCCATATAATTTACCAGGAATACTCAACAAACTTATACCTCTGTAATTTGAGCACTCACTCTTATCCCCTTTGCCTTTGTACAATGGCACTAAGCACGCATTCCGCCAATCCTCAGGCACCTCACCATGAGTCATACATACATTAAATAACCTTACCAACCAGTCAACAATACAGTCACCCCCTTTCTTAATAAATTCCACTGCAATACCATCCAAACCTGCTGCCTTGCCGGCTTTCATCTTCCGCAAAGCTTTTACTACCTCTTCTCTGTTTACCAAATCATTTTCCCTAACCCTCTCACTTTGCACACCACCTCGACCAAAACACCCTATATCTGCCACTCTGTCATCAGACACATTCAACAAACCTTCAAAATACTCATTCCATCTCCTTCTCACATCACCGCTACTTGTTATCACCTCCCCATTTACGCCCTTCACTGAAGTTCCCATTTGCTCCCTTGTCTTACGCACCCTATTTACCTCCTTCCAGAACATCTTTTTATTCTCCCTAAAATTTACTGATATATATATATATATATATATATATATATATTTTTTATTTATTATACTTTGTCGCTGTCTCCCGCGTTTGCGAGGTAGCGCAAGGAAACAGACGAAAGAAATGGCCTAACCCCCCCCCATACACATGTATATACATACGTCCACACACGCAAATATACATACCTACACAGCCTTCCATGGCTCACCCCAGACGCTTCACATGCCCTGCTTCAATCCAGTGACAGCACGTCAACCCCGGTATACCACATCGCTCCAATTCACTCTATTCCTTGCCCTCCTTTCACCCTCCTGCATGTTCAGGCCCCGATCACACAAAATCTTTTTCACTCCATCTTTCCACCTCCAATTTGGTCTCCCTCTTCTCCTTGTTCCCTCCACCTCCGACACATATATCCTCTTGGTCAATCTTTCCTCACTCATCCTCTCCATGTGCCCGAACCACTTCAAAACACCCTCTTCTGCTCTCTCAACCACGCTCTTTCTATTTCCACACATCTCTCTTACCCTTACGTTACTCACTCGATCAAACCACCTCACACCACACATTGTCCTCAAACATCTCATTTCCAGCACATCCATCCTCCTGCGCACAACTCTATCCATAGCCCACGCCTCGCAACCATACAACATTGTTGGAACCACTATTCCTTCAAACATACCCATTTTTGCTTTCCGAGATAATGTTCTCGACTTCCACACATTCTTCAAGGCCCCCAGGATTTTCGCCCCCTCCCCCACCCTATGATCCACTTCCGCTTCCATGGTCCCATTACAGAGGTATAAGTTTGTTGAGTATTCCTGGTAAATTATATGGGAGGGTATTGTTTGAGAGGGTGAAGGCATGTACAGAGCATCAGATTGGGGAAGAGCAGTGTGGTTTCAGAAGTGGTAGAGGATGTGTGGATCAGGTGTTTGCTTTGAAGAATGTATGTGAGAAATACTTAGAAAAGCAAATGGATTTGTATGTAGCATTTATGGATCTGGAGAAGGCATATGATAGAGTTGATAGAGATGCTCTGTGGAAGGTATTAAGAATATATGGTGTGGGAGGAAAGTTGTTAGAAGCAGTGAAAAGTTTTTATCGAGGATGTAAGGCATGTGTACGTGTAGAGAGAGAGGAAAGTGATTGGTTCTCAGTGAATGTAGGTTTGCGGCAGGGGTGTGTGATGTCTCCATGGTTGTTTAATTTGTTTATGGACGGGATTGTTAGGGAGGTAAATGCAAGAGTTTTGGAAAGAGGGGCAAGTATGAAGTCTGTTGGGGATGAGAGAGCTTAGGAAGTGAGTCAGTTGTTGTTCGCTGATGATACAGCGCTGGTGGCTGATTCATGTGAGAAACTGCAGAAGCTGGTGACTGAGTTTGGAAAAGTGTGTGGAAGAAGAAAGTTAAGAGTAAATGTGAATAAGAGCAAGGTTATTAGGTACAGTAGGGTTGAGGGTCAAGTCAATTGGGAGGTGAGTTTGAATGGAGAAAAACTGGAGGAAGTGAAGTGTTTTAGATATCTGGGAGTGGATATATATATATATACATATACATATATATATATATATATATATATATATATATATATATATATATATATTTTTTTTTTTTTTTTTGCCGCTGTCTCCCGCGTTTGCGAGGTAGCGCAAGGAAACAGACGAAAGAAATGGCCCAACCCACCCCCATACACATGCCTTGATTCAATCCACTGACAGCACGTCAACCCCGGTATACCACATCGCTCCAATTCACTCTATTCTTTGCCCTCCTTTCACCCTCCTGCATGTTCAGGCCCCGATCACACAAAATCTTTTTCACTCCATCTTTCCACCTCCAATTTGGTCTCCCTCTTCTCCTCGTTCCCTCCACCTCCGACACATATATCCTCTTGGTCAATCTTTCCTCACTCATTCTCTCCATGTGACCAAACCATTTCAAAACACCCTCTTCTGCTCTCTCAACCACGCTCTTTTTATTTCCACACATCTCTCTTACCCTTACGTTACTTACTCGATCAAACCACCTCACACCACACATTGTCCTCAAACATCTCATTTCCAGCACATCCATCCTCCTGCGCACAACTCTATCCATAGTCCACGCCTCGCAACCATACAACATTGTTGGAACCACTATTCCTTCAAACATACCCATTTTTGCTTTCCGAGATAATGTTCTCGACTTCCACACATTCTTCAAGGCTCCCAGAATTTTCGCCCCCTCCCCCACCCTATGATCCACTTCCGCTTCCATGGTTCCATCCGCTGCCAGATCCACTCCCAGATATCTAAAACACTTCACTTCCTCCAGTTTTTCTCCATTCAAACTCACCTCCCAATTGAATTGACCCTCAACCCTACTGTACCTAATAACCTTGCTCTTATTCACATTTACTCTTAACTTTCTTCTTTCACACACTTTACCAAACTCAGTCACCAGCTTCTGCAGTTTCTCACATGAATCAGCCACCAGAGCTGTATCATCAGCGAACAACAACTGACTCACTTCCCAAGCTCTCTCATCCCCAACACATACACATACACATACACAGACATATACATATATACACATTTGCATATTCATACTTGCTTGCCTTCATCTATTCCTGTCTATACCCTGCCCCAAAGGAAATAGCATTGCTCCCCCCTCCTTTAAAAGATATCCAATAACTTTAAACATGTTAAATTATATATCTTAGTATCCTTTGAAGTTCATCAGTCTATTTATATTAATACTGTTGTCTAAAATTGCACTTACAGGTGTCGTATATTATGGCAGACCTCTCCAATAAGTGACCATGGGTCAACATAGAATAACACAATAAAAAAAAAATTGTCTCAAATGACAATTCTTGTTAAAGGAGGAACAATATACTTCACCACCTTTCTTTACCCTGTGTAGTTTATTATTCTTCTGACTTTCAAGTCCCACCTATTTTGCCACTGACATCTAACATAATTATTCATTCTGCCCATAAAGTCACTAAGGCATTGTTCTCATACATAGATTGTTAAATGTAGTTGCTTTAGCTTCAGCATGTTATTTCATTACTGATGATACCAGCACACCAGAAGAATTCTACACTCTTATTTCCCAAGTAGATTCGTATAATCCAATTTTAGACTGTTTGAATTATGGGAAGGAATGGAGGATTGTGCAATGCAGCTTGGGTGTACGATTTGGAAACTTAAGTCAATTGTAAACTTTTTAGGTGATTGGATTGCTCAACTAATTCACAAGAAGCCTGAATACCATACAGCTTTGTAATAAACTGGGAAGATTCTCTTGATAATTTTACTAAATGATTATTCTTTAATAACTACAGCAAAGCCTATAACTTCACTGCATTTTGAGCCATCAGAACACAATTATATAGTGATTGCACGAATATTATCATTGTGAAGGCATTCATTTTCTTGATATTACAGAAGCAACCTTGCTTTTGTTTTTTTGGTCCAATTCTTTCAGTTTGATCTTAGCGACTTTCAAGAGAGGAAACCAAACCTACTTTTTAAATATAATTTATGTCCATCTCATTAATAGCATCGTTCATTTATACAGTAAAGGGATTAGACGACTCTAGGATGGTCAAATACTTCAGTCCTCTCAGCAGCAAACACATACTTACATGCAGGGTTATTTGGTGTACATTAAAGACTAAAGACATACTTTAATCCAAGTTTTTCTCATCTGTAATTCATGGTGGACTTACCAGAAGCTCTAAATGCACCTCTTTATATTCTAATACCAAGATTATGAACAACATTAATCAGTTTAAATCATTGACTAACAAATATATGTTAACCATAGTCCAGTTTTTTCATGGGCTAATAACACAGTGATCATGGTCTAAGAATACATAATACTTAATACTTGAAGAGGGTATCAAAACTTTTTCTCTTTGAGGCCTTAGTGACCCTGGTAGTTGATACGATTGAAGCTTAAACGACCAGCCACCCAGTTTTGAACTGCATTGCAAATCATAAAACTTCAATATTTTCAGGATGCCAAGTGAAGAAAAAATAAAGATGCAAATGCAATCAAAAGTTAAATGGTTGTGTTACATTAAGAAAAACTCAAATTCATATATTCCCTAATAAATACATCTATCTGTGGCAGCACATCTATCAAAAATGGAGGAATATAAGCAGCAACAGTAGAGTATCAAAAAGCAGGGTAATTTTTGGAAGACAGTAGTTCTGACTTATAAATGCTGTAGTAACCCCTTCTCAGATTCTAGTTATAATTTCTTTATGGAAGCTATAGATATGAATCCCTATACTACTAATTTTCTACTCACCTTGTAATCAACTCCTGGCTGGTTGAGGGCAACATTGATGGTGTAGGTGGAGGTGTCGTGGTGTGGCCTGAGAAAAGGCTGCTCATCAGGCTTATAACGGACCATGAACTTCATAAGAGCTCGAGGAGGCTGGAGAGATGCAAATAAAATTTTTATGTTAGTGAGATCAAGGAAGAGAATGATGGCTTGTAATACATATTCAAAGTACTCTATTTCATCTTGCAGAATATCGAAGAATCAATATATATCATGGCTATAGTTCCATGCATCATTCAAACTTAAAAAAATATAAGTATAACATCTAAATATAAGAGAATAAATCTCTATTCAGAGGTTTCAACAAAGCATTAAGAATTTAGAGGTAAAACAGAAAAGATTTAAACATCTTTCAACATAATAAACACCTTGTGTTAGTGGTACAGATGATGATCTGTAGTGCTATTTAAGCCATGCATTGGACAATACTACGCTAATCTATGTGATGATATCATGAAGGAACAAAAATCATGAAAGAACATGCATCACACCACTCTAAGCAATCAAGCTACACAGGAACATGCACTAAGCTACTTTAGGTTATAAGGGATTAGGTCATAGATTGAAGACCCACATTAATCACTGGAACGTCAGAAAAAAATGAGACATTCACTGCATTACCTGTTAGGAGTGACAAAAGCACATAACAAAGAACCAAAACAAGAAGGTAGTTATTGTTGACTAATGTCATCATATTTGGTCTCCATTCTCAGCTTAACAGCCAATACCATTTGCAATGTAATGCATGCTAACAAATCTACTACAGTTATTCCTACCAACAAGCAGCAACCATCACCACTTATGAAACACCAGAGAACCAAGTCATTACAAATACTACCACTATTTTCCAAGATTAAATAACGTATATTGCTACACTGCAAATCATCACCAACCCATCATCGCATCATAAAATTCATGAAACCATAACCATCTCTATACAACTACTATTAGCATTCAGTATATTTTACAACCAACCTTACTTCAAAACTATCAAACTTATCGCATATCACCACCATCACCATCTCCAAGATGATTAGCCATCCTCATTTGTATACTAACCTACTGCTATCACCAAATCTCCACCTGTATTTCCATAGTTGCTAACTAATACTGCCATTAACTGGGAACCATCAAATTAAACCATTATCCCTAAGTTAGAAAAACAACACCACCACTAGCATGTGCCATCATGCCACAAAAATCCATACAACTAGGCAATGAATAATTTTACCATCTCCAATCTATCTAGCCACCACCATCTCTAAAACAATTATCAAACAGAATAACTACTTACTCCAACATCATTATAATACTCAGTGAAGACCTTAAGTTGCATTGGTTGCACATATAACCGCAGGACCTCCATCCACTCGTCATCCATATTCAATTGCTTCATATGGATATCAATTGTGGGAACCGATTCATATCCACCAGCTAATCGTGGGTCCTGTCATGCAAATACAGTGAGGAATTTCTATGATGCAAATGGCTACAATAGAATTAGTAGCAGAGAAAGGATGGACTCCTTTGGAGCATCCTGTTCTTTAACAAGACTACTCAATGAAAATGACTTTCACTTGCAGCATAACCATAAGCATGCGAAGTCCAACAACGCCATCAACCATATACTTACAAGGTAGGAGGGCAAGTGAGCAGGAGATGTAAAAGAGAAATCAACTGAGTTCAAGAGAAAGGTGCAAGAGTTGAAAATGATGACAAATAAGACTGAGTAAGCAAATATAAGAAAACTTCAGTGAAACTAAAATAATATTAAAAAAGACGTTTAAATGTCAGGAAGAACAAGAACGAATGAGAACATCTGTGGAGGGGACAAATGAGGAGGTGGTAAGAGAAAGGGATGAAGTGAAGAGGAGATGGAGGATTACTGGAAGATAGAAGGATTGTTGAATGTGCTTGATGACACGTGGCAAATGTAGGATGTTTGGGTCATATAAAAATGAAATAAAAGAATAATGACAAATGGTGAGATGAAATGATAAGAGATAATGAAAGCCTTACATAAGGTAAAATGTGGTAAGCCAGGTACAATGGATGGGTACTACAGATGAACATCTTAAGATAGGGGCTGACTGTCTTGGTGATTGGTTAGTTAGGATTTTCTGTGTATGTATATGGATCATGGTGAAATTCCTGAGGATTGCTGAAGTGGCTGAATAGTGCCACTGCATAAAGGCAAAGGTAACAAAGGTGAGTATACAGGTCAAAAGTGGAAGGAACAAAGAAAAGGAAGAAACCAAGGAGGTGAAAAGATGGAGTGAAGATTAAGAGGTGATCTAATCAAAGTATTCAAAATGATCAAACGCTTTAAGAATCTTCACCTATCAAGTTACCTATAACTTGATCCAACTGATTTAACTCATAATAATGGATACAAATTCATGGGTAACTAATTTACCTCTAATGAGGTGAAGTACTTTTCCCTCAATAGGATTGTTAACACATGGAATGACTTGCCAATTAGAGTGGTTGAAAGCAGTACTAAAGGTACTAAAGACACATCTAATCACAGACTTGATGAACACTTCCCTTTAAGTCCACGACTATCATTATTTGTGCCTCCAGAGTCAAAATAACAATTTGCTGGTTATTCTGTTTAAATTATCAGTATGTAGTCTAACTTTTACCACACTATTCTGTGAATTCTTGATAACTTCCACAATCACAAACAGCCTTGAAAGAACCCAATGGTCTTTTGCTGTTTGAATTTCTTTGGACTCCTTTATATGCATACAAATGCCTAAGAGGAAATGACAAAGTCTAGAAGTTTTTGAGATCAGAAGAGAATCCAGAACAAAGAGGCAAAACTGAAAGTTAGTCAAAAACTATGCACATGAAGCATTTCTTTAATAACTAAAATGTGCAGTTGGGGAGGTAAGGAAAAATTTCTTCAGTGAAACAGATATGGGAACAAGGAACAAGCTAAGCAAAGAGAAAATACTTGGAAAGCATTAGAAAAGTACATACACTGTATGATTAAAAATGCAAGGATATGAGGAGGGGTACCAGTAGTGTAAAGCTCCTTCCTCATTCATATGCACAAATAGGTAAAAGTAACACCATATCACTCAGTGCAAGCAATGGCTAACTGTCATGCTTAGGAGTCTTTGTAACCCTACAAAACGACTGTAACCCTTGAAGATCTTCATAGCTATTGGTGAGACCCACTTGGTCAAGATCTCTTGCCACACTGCATCAAGTCCAACACTCTCAATGTTTATCTGTGGTGGTCCATTCCGGTACCTATGCTGGTGAGGAATGAGGAGAAGAGGTCAAGCTATATCAGGGAGTCATCGATTGTAGTACAGACCTGAGGCACTGAGGAGTTTAAATCAAATTTCCTGCCTTTCCTTTCCTAATATGTACTACTTTCTGAGGATTATATGATGTTTCAGACTCCTTGTTCTTGATCTACATTACCTGGAATCTGTATGGATGATCCCATTCTGAGTACTCTTACCTGAGGTATTAAGAGTATAAAAACAAAAGTTACGATCTTTGTTTTAGAAAACTGGAGCAAACAAGGTTGTTCATGAAGATAATTTCTAGTATAATCATGTGTTTTTGTTAAATTTTGAGGAAAGGCAATATAAATTAGTAAATTTAAAGGTTTAGAGAAAATCTTGCAATTCTGTAGCCCGATCCATGTAATGAATCAGAGAACTGTTTATGACCAAGACAGAAAATTATAAAGAAAAATGTGTATGAATATCTTTAGCATTATGTCAAGCACAACTTTGTGCATAAAATATGGTTGTCTCATTGAAAGCTCAAGAAAACCCATATTCTAAACGATAAAAGCAATAGTTTCTGGCAAATTTGCCAATTTGCAAATAGGTGACCTCATCAAACCTTAACAGATAGATATTTATTTACACAGTTTTATAAGCAGTATATGCAAATCTGCTTTATCAAGACTCCTATCAAGGGGTGGCCACAGAAAAAGAGTTTCTACTTATCCGTGTCCTTACATGCCTCCCTCACATACATCTTGCAGTCACCAAATGACGTGGTTATGATTATGATTACTACTCAAGAATCTTCTTACTTCTGATTATATTGGATATATTAGATATAACTATTAGATATTAAGTGTCTGGAAAAAGTTTGTATTCATTTATGTGAATGAGTGTTTCTGATATTTTGCTGTCACTATGAGGAGTGAAGTAAATTTTGAGCCTTCCAAAGCACACAATGAATGAAGTCTTATAAAATACAAAACATATATATATATATATAAAGTAATTTTAGCCTTACAATGCACATGATGAATGAAGTCTTCTACAATTAAAGTGCAAAGCATATACATGAAAAACATAAACATACTCCTATCATATCCAAATGGGATACCAAAAAGATCCAAAAGGGATATACAGTACTATGTACCTTCAAAAGATCCTTTAAGGAGGTAATAATAAAGTACTTAATACAATTTATAATAAAAGAACAGTAATAGAGAGATTTTTGTTTTCAGAGTGATACTGGTATGGAATTTATGTGAATCAAAAAATAAACAGCTTACATTATTGGAGCCATCTGACCAGATGCCATAACCTTCAAAAGTCTCAATCATCTCCCGGGCATAACGTTCCTTGAAGAGAGGGAACCAATACACATCTGGGCATGGCTGAAGAAACACAGATTAGGTCACTCCATGGTTCCAGGATAAGGCATCTTGCAGTCATCACAGAACAATATAAAATACTGAATTTATAAACCATTTAGAGCAATCATTCATTTCATTAAGATGAAAAAAGAATAAAAGGAAGAGCAGGAAGAAGCAGGCCAAGACATATGTACTGAGGACAAGAAAACAGAAACAGAAACATGAGTGAGATATATTTTCACAAAAGCTTATGACAAATAAACCTCTTACCATTTCCAAAGTAGTGTTTTCAGCCAAAGCAGAAGTGTAGTTGGGATGGACATAACGTTCCTCCCAGTCCCATCGGTTTTCAAATACTTCCCACAATTCATTGTA
This sequence comes from Panulirus ornatus, assembly GCF_036320965.1. Lineage (NCBI taxonomy): Eukaryota > Metazoa > Arthropoda > Malacostraca > Decapoda > Palinuridae > Panulirus > Panulirus ornatus. The sequence goes on from NC_092269.1 coordinate 38,973,210, forward strand.
CAATCGTGAGGTGTCAAATTTATCAGCACTGACAAGGTGGCCAAAGTCTACACGATTACTGACATACATAAAAATACCCTGTGGAGAAAAAGATGGGTTGATAATAAAGAAAATATCTTGGAAAAAATAGAAGAATATTATGATGAAGTCTTCCTTAATTTGAAGAAACAATGAGAAATATTGAAGGATCAACTAATGGAAAATTTGTTAAGTAATCTGGACAGTGAAAAGAGCAATGGAGATGAGTTAAAATATGATGAAATTTTGCCATGAAGAGAGAACAGAGAGAACAAAAGTTAATGAAAGAGTTCTTGCTGGCTTATCTGGTACATTAATAGCATCTAACACAGCACATAATTGTAAGCCAGAAAGAGTAATTAAATGCTAAAGAAATTCCAATAGGTAATGAGAAAGAATACAGTTGCCAAGTTATTTCTATATATGAGAAATACAGAGGCATTGTTGTTGTACTGATAATAGTTCCTGGCAGTCAAAAGGGATTAAAGAAGAGGCCTAATGCAAAAGTAGTTCCAAAAGAAATATGGGGGAGGAGATGTACATCAGGAGAAGGATATGTATCTATTAACAAACAAATGCTGAATCCCATAAAAAGGAACAGGTATGAGAATTGAAAACACATCAAATAAATAATTTCAACTTTTTCTCCATTCCTGTTCTTTCCTTAAATAACACCACCTATCAGTACTGCTATAATCATTTCATCCTTCCTAAAAGAAGTACATCTTTTAAATATCTAATATTAAAAAAGCTAATGTTTGTTCTCCTATTCATCTGCTGATGGTGCGTAAACTGCTGATGGCAAAACAAGATAGTACAATGTAAGTGTTTTTTGCCCCACTATTGTGCCACCAACAAACTGTCAAGTTAGCATAAACTAAGTGTCTTCTTACAACTATAATTAAAAATTATGAACACAAAGGTGTTTGAAAAGTATAAACCACTAAGAAACATCCTACAAAAACAATGAAATACTGCATCAAAAAATGTTACTTGTGTGACCTAGCCCACCTTCTCTCGTAGATTCTCACAGAATGCCATGTCAGGGTCTAAGATGTTCCTAATGAATAAGGATTGCACTTTCTGGCCATCAAACACTGAACGCCGAAACAAGTAGCAACTTGAGATGTATGGTACATTCCACAACCCCCTGAGTTGGAAAAAGAAAAATTATTCAAGCAGACAATTAAATAAAATGCATGGTGTCCCCAATCCCCAGGGGCAAGGGATATCCTATGTGTCAAAGGCAGGATTAGGTGGGGCCAGAAAAACTCACCTACTTCTTTTGTTATTTACAAAAACAGGAAGAGAAGAGGGAGGGAGAATTTCTTGTCAAGGGCTCTGGCTATGGTGTCTGAATCTGAATGGATATAACGAGAATGAGAAGATAGGAGAGACGTGCTATGTTTCAAGAGAGGAACCTGGATCTTCAAGCTATGAATAAAACTAAGCTCAAGGGTAAGGGGGATAAATGGTCTGGGAATACTTGAGGTAAAGCATAGGACTAGTGTGAAGGTAACAGCAAAGGTTGGGGTGGCCCTCATGATGATGGACCAGCTGTGGGACTATGTTAATGGGTATGAGAGAGTGAGTTCAAGTTTTATGTGGGTCATAGTGAAAGTAGACTTCAAGAAGTGGGTGACTATCAGTGCTTATACACCTGGTATCTAGAGGACTGAAAAAGAAAGAATTATTTTTTGGATGAGTGAGTGCTTTGGCAGTTTTAATGTATGGGATCTGAATGCAAGAGTTGGTGATTTGGCAATCAAGAGATGGGGTCCCTAGTATAATGAAAAGGAGGAACATTTTGTTATTTTGTGCTGACAGAGGGCTGGTGCATACACAAGTCTATATAAATAAGTGGAGTTGAAGGTAACTAAGCATTGATGAATTAAGTGTTAATCAAGAAGAATGCAAAGGAAAGGATATGAAAAGTAAACAAGGACAAGCTCAGGAATGAGCAAGACATTCAGAAATATCCACACATTTCATATTTGTGAAAATATTGGAAAGAATCCTTATTTTTGAAAGTGAACTCTAATGTGGGAAGTGACTAGAGGCCTGAGGAAAATCTTGTTATATATCATTCAGATTTTCATTTTGGTAAAACATCTAATGGTGAGTGAGATTTGATATTATACTTTTTATCATACTTAACCACCGTCTCCTGCGTTAGCAAGTGCAAGGAAACAGACAAGGAATGGCCCAACCCACCCACATAAACATGTATATACATAAATGCCCACACACGCACATATACATAAATATACATTTCAAAGTATACATACATATACCTACACAGACATATACATATATACAAATGTACATATCCATACTTGCTGCCTTCATCCATTCCCGTGGCCACCCTATCACACCCGAAATGGCATCTCCCACCTTCCAGTGGGGCAGCGCCAGGAACATACAAGAAAGGCCACATTCATTCACACTGTCTCTAGCTGTCATGAGTAATGCACTGAAACCACAGCTCCCTTTCCATAGATTTTTTTTCATACACATTTGCCATTTCCCCTATTAGTGAAGTAGCGTTAAGAATGAGGACCAAGCCTTAGAGGGAATATACTCACTTGGCCCCCTTCTCTGTTCGTTCTTTTGGAAAATCAAAAATGAGAGGGGAGGATTCTAAGCCCCCCTGCTCCCTCCCCTTTTGGTCGCCTTCTACGACATGCTGGGAATACATGGGAAGTATTCCTTCTCCCCTATCCTAAGGGATGGGAGAGCTGTGGTATCGGTAGTATCGGCAGCCACTGACCAAGGAGGTATATTCATATCACTACCCACCTGGGTGCTGGAAGAATTGGTATTGGCAGCATAAAAAGCCAGCATGTCAGTGGCTGTAAAGTAGCACTCCTCTGTCCCAGGTAGCTGTCTTTTCTTTCTGCTTCACCCACATGTGGAGTGCTAGCATTCTGTCCATAAACATTCAATCTATCCTTGTCACATATAATACTTGACAACACTTAAATAACTCATTCTTCACAAATATAGATTTTCCTTTGGTGATCACTATAAGCTAGCCCTGCCTTTTGGCAAAATTGTAGATGCAATGGATAGTATCATCATTAACAGGCAGGAGTATCAGAAAGGATGTATCAGGTAGGTACATTAGGTGGGAGCATTAGGTAGAAGTAGAAGGTTTGAACATTAAGCAGGAACATGAGGTAGAAATAGTCATTAGGATCATTGGGTAGGAGCCTGGAAACACTGTATTAGCATTGCCTTCTGCCAGTGCCCTATTAAGGTTGAGGCACTAAAGGCAAAGAAGTACCACAGGTGTTCATCAGTTATGGAGAACCTTTCCCAGTGGCTACCCCCTTGAAAGAGTTTCTAGAGGGAATGGGAAGAAGAGACATAGACAGATAGAGAGAATAGTAAAAATCTGAAATCATTCTACAAAGATAATACCTTCTGTTGTTCTGCACAATTTCCATGTAGTCCATAGAACGAGCATAGAAACCATCATGGGTGATAGCACCCCAGAAGTTACTCCATGCCTTGTATGGTCGAATCATCATTGGTGCTACAACATTCCTGTGGAACAGGAAGAAACAGTTAAAGTATCATTCCTACGCCTTAGCAAAAGATTTAACCTGTTGCTATCAACATGACCATTGTTGTTTAGTCAGTTTATGGACAGAATGGTGAGAGAGGTAAATGCATGGGTCTCAAAGCAATGGGCAAGTTGACAGCATATGGGAGAGATATCAACTTATACAATAGGCAGATAACATAGCTCAAGTTGCAGACTTAAGAGTGAAACTCCAGCAGCTTGTGACAGAGTCTGGGTGACTGTGTGAAAGAAGAAAGCAACAGGAAGGTGAAACAAGATGGTTTGAGAGTAAAGCTAAAAGGGGAGAAACTTGAGGAAGTGGAGTACTTCAGATACCTGGGAACAGACACAGCAGCAGATGGAACGCTGGAGGCTGAAGTGAGTATTAGCTTGGGAGAAGGGACTATGGGGGAAGGCGATAGCAGTGTCTGTTAGGGCAAAGGTGGGTATGTCTAAAGGTACAATTGTCCCAACAGTGTTGCAAGGACATGAGTCTTGAGCCCTGAGAGCAAAATAACAAAAGATAGTGGATCAAGTGCAACTGAAATGCCGGCAGGCAATATGTGATGTGCAACAGGTTATTCACATAAGGAATAAAAGAGGATAGTAGTGCAGTACGAATGAGAGAGATGGCAAGAGTGTGCTGAAATGGTCTGGACATACAAAGAAAAATAATGAGACTAGCAATGATGATATAAGTGTCAAAAATGGAAGAAGCAAGTGGAAGGAAGAGAGTGAGAAGGAGGTTAAAGGATGGAAAGAAAGAGGCTTCAAATCACCAGGGCCTAAACATTTAGGAAAGTGAAAGGCACCAATGATGGAGTGGCAGACATAGGGTGTTTTGGTCGGGGTGGTGTGAGAAGTGAGAGGGTCTAGGATAATATATTGGTTAAAAGAGAAGAGGTAATAAAAGCTTTGTGGAAGATGAAATCCGGCAAGGCGGTAGGTTTGGATGGTATTGCCGTGGAATTTATCAAAAAAGGGGGTGACTGTGTCGTTGATTGGTTGGTAAGGATATTCAATTTATGTATGGACCATGGTGAAGTGCCTGAGGATTGGTGGAATACACGCAAAGGGGATAAAGGTGAGTGTTCAAATCAAAGAGGCATAAGTTGGTTGAGTATTCCTGGAAAATTATATAAGAGGGCATTGACTGAGAGGGTGAAGGTATGTAAGGAGCATCAGAATGAGGAAGGGCAATGCGGTTTCAGAAGTGGTAGAGGATGTGTGGATCAGGGGTTTGCTCTGAAGAATGAGTAAGAGAAATACTTAGAAAAACAGATGGATTTGTATGTAGCATTTATGGATCTGGAGAAGGCATATGATAGGGTTGATAGAGATACTTTGGGGAAGGTCTTAAGAGCATATGGTGTGGGGGGGAAGTTCCAAGAAGCAGTGAAAAGTTTTTACCAAGGATGTAAGGCATGTGTACGAGAAGAAAGATAGGAGAGTGATTGTTTGCCAGAGAATATCAGTCTGTGCGGCGGGGGTATGTGATGTCCCCATGGCTCTTTAATTTGTTTACAGAATGCCAGAATTTTGGAGAGAGGGGCAAGTATGCAGTCTGCTGGGATGAGAGGGCCTGGGAAGTGAGTTAGTTGTTGTTCATCGATGATAAAGCTCTAGTGGCTGATTCGAGTGAGAAACTGCAGAAGTTGGTGACAGAGTTTGGAAAAGTGTGTGAAAGGAGAAAGTTGAGAGTAAATGTGAATAAGAGCAAGGTTATTAGGTCAGTAGGGTTGAGGGACAAGTTAATTGGGTTGGAGGAAGTGAAGTGTTTTAGATATCTGGGAGTTGACTTAGCAGGAAATGGAACCATGGAGGTAGAAGTGAGTCACAGGGTGGGGGAGGGGGTGAAGGTTCTGGGAGCAACGAAGACTGTGTGAAAAGAGAGAATGTTATCACGGAGAGCAGAAATGGGTATGTTTGAAGGAATAGTAGTTCCAACAATGTTATATAGTTGCGAGACATGGGTTACAGATAGAGTTGTACGGAGGGGGGTGGATGTGTTGGAAATGAAAGTTTGAGGCCAATATGTGGTGTGAGGTAGTTTTATCAAGCAAGTAATGAAAGGGTAAGAGGGATGTGATGAAATAAAAAGAGTGCGGTTAAGAAAGCAGAATAGGGTGTGTTGAAATGGTTTGGGCATATGGAGAGAATGAATGAGGAAAGAATGTCGAAGAGGATATATGAGTCAGAGGTGGAGGGTACAAGGAGTACTGGGACACCAAACTGGAGATGGAGGATGGAGCAAAAAAGATTTTCAGAGATTGGGGCCTGAACATACAGGAGTGTGAGAGACGTGCAAGGAATAGAGTGAATTGGAACGATGTGGTATACTGAGGTCAATGTGTTGTTAATGGACTGAACCAGGGGATGTGAAACATCTGGGGTAAACCGTGGAAAGGTGTGTGGGGCCTGGATGTGGATAGGAAGCTGTGGTTTCGGTGCATTACTCATGACAGCTAGAGACTGAGTGTGAACAAATGTGGCCTTTTTTATGTATATATATATATATATATATATATATATACATATATATATTTGTGTATATGAGTGGATGGGTCATTCTTCGTCTGTTTCCTGGCACTACCTCGCTGATGTGGGAAACAGTGATTAATTATAATATAAATATATAATATATTCTTCCTCTTTTTTTGTGTACTTACCTGTTCTGCTCAATTAGCAGCTTCAGTGTATAAGGGTTGTCTATGTGGGCGACAGAATCCACAGAAAAGAGGTATTGGCAGTCCTGCTCCACACAGTAGTCACTGCAAAAATGAGGAAAAGTACTATGATATTGAGTAGTGGTGAGGGATATAATGACCAAGTGCTTATCTAGATGAAATCTTTGATAAAACTGTACTTCCAATGATACAGTCTCGCTAACAGTGACTTTACATTCGGATGTAACCTCAAGTAGGAGAAATCCAGTAACGCTAATACAGCCATCAACATATATAGCCACTTAGCAACCTCATTTATCCATGGACTCAGAATGAACAACACATTAAACACACTTACACCAGTTATTTACATCAGGTAAACCACCCTCCTAAGAAACGTGAAAATGTATTTTGTTAATCTACGGTAGGGACACCACCCATCTGTCATCCAACATAACACCTCAAAATTCAAAAACATATAGTATCCACCACATCCCAAGATCAACCCATACATCACAACAATCCTTGTCACTACATACCTATCAGTTAACTAACAAAGACAATACATAACCATAACTTCCACAAAAAGTAGCTGTTAGAGCACATGACTAGTCTCTGACACCTAAGGGATAGTGGCTCCACATTCACATGAAGTCAGAGCCACAATAACAATTCAGAAGATATAAACCCAAGATTAGTGAGGAAAACCTGTCTCACCTTTGAGTTTACCAGTAATAAGCATTTCAAAATGTATTAAATCCTGATGTTATCCATCAATCAATAAAATTAAGTATTAAAACATACATATGTTTACTCACAGGGCAGCTTTGCGGGCATGCCATTCTTTGATGTTGTCACTGTGTTTGAGGAGCTTCACTGAGGCAAAGTCTTCCCCAATTTCCTCCACCCATTCGTTTATCATCTTCTCATGGTACTCTGCCTGTAAAGGTACCAAGCAATTAGCAGAGGAATGGAAAGACATACACTAAGTACTAAAAAGGATATCAATCTAAAATAAAATGATGGTAAGTTTGGTAAATAGATATAAAATTGAAGTAATAAAAGAGGAATTAATTAGGCAAGGTGGCTGGAAAGAAAGAAAGATGTTCAAACCAATTATACAAAATTTTCACCTGTATAGGCAAAAGGCAAAATAAATCCCATAAAAACAAGAAAATCATGCTATCTAGCAAAGTGGTTATCACCCAAGCTGCCAAGGGCAAGGGAAGGGTTGGCATATGGCCCCTTAGGCCACCAAGGGACAGAGGCTCAGAGGTGCAAATGACAAGAAATTACAAATTATAATCTCTACAAAATACATTTCTATTACTTATATTTTCTGTAATTTGATCAATTACTTCATCCATATTTCGTCGAGCACAGTATTAAAAGTGAAGCTTTGGAGAGAAGTAGATTAACCAAAAGCAGTATTCTTTTAATATCAATTGTTATGAACAATGATGCTATTCAAAATTAAACAAAAAGTACATTACAAAAGAGACAAACCATTTCTAAGGACACATTCCCTCAAAAACAGGAGCACATTCATCTATTTATACATCACTACCTAACTATTTCCTGTCAATGCAAGTCCTTCAAAGCATAAAAAATCTAACAAGACAGTTAAAAGCATAAAACTGTAGTATAATAATTCCAAACCTCTGCTATATAATATTAGATATGAAACACTTCTTAAGCATATGTAACAGATGTAAATTTCTAAAACCTCATAAAATATCTTACTGCATTATGAATGAAAAGATCCATCCTAGAGGGTGGGTATTCCATGTCATCGATCTTCTCCAAGAACTCCTCCATGAAAGGGGTGGCTTTCTCTACGAAGATGGCCAGTGTTACCTTAGGCAACTCCTCCTCTACCTTTTCCTCGATGTCAATCATATTCTCCCAGCATGACCTGTAAGACAGGGAATTGATGATAGGAACAAGGCAAATGAAAAAACTCTTACTAACTTATTATGGTCCAAACTTTCATCTTTATTTGTAACAAAGTTACCAACAGCAATGTAAAATTAAACTGACTCAGTTTTTCATAAGTTTGATCATAGACAAGTACCACAAGGAAGAACAGTCTTAATGAATCAAAGATTCAAAAGGCATCTTCTGGGTTTCTTATCGCATGATTGTTTAAACTATCTAAAATGACCATTAAAACATATGTATCAATCTTCACTGACTGGACTTTCCCATTAAGATTACTTTACATTAATCTATCCTCAACATTCTTCAAATGAGTATGTAGGATGCTAGTATGCATAGGCCATCAGTTCCCTATTTCACTTGTGTCAATCTTTGGTATGAATTGAACAACACTTCCCTATTTCATTTATAGCAAACTTCATGGTTCACGGAACAAGTACAAATCCAACCAAGTACAGGAGAATAAAATTCCACCCTCCAGGCTTTATGAGACTGATGGATGAGAAAATACTTTGTGAGGGGTAAAATACACCTTAATGTACCTGCATCCATCCTCAGGGTTCCAGGAACGAGCTAGGTAAGATCCCAGTGTGTGCAGAACAAGATTGGTATGGTTATTTCCCCGCACAACCACAGGAACAGTGTTGTATAGTGTGTTTTGGAGGTAGGCCTCCTTTCCTGCAAACCGTAGCTCCACATCACCTGACCCAAGCAAGCATCATAGTTAGTTGGATAAATGTTTACAAATATAGAAAGTACTGGGAAATAGTGTTCACCTTGTTATAACATTTGTAGCACCTTACTGCATACTAATGAAAATATGATTGAAATCCTATAATTTATGTCTCTAATAAATATATACATGCATGACTTTTGTTCTTGTATCCATCCATCTATTAACTATATTCCTATTCACAAGAGGCATTTCAAGTGCACTAAGAAACAAAGTTTTCACTGCAATTAGTTCTGAGAACTGGGTTCCCCAACCTAAAGACATCTGAGGCCTTTGCAGTAGGAATTACATAATACAATAACAGAATCTGTTTCCAGTATTTCCATCTTGAGCATACAAAGAAATTCTCCAACAGAAGGGAAACTTTAAACATTTGGAACCATATCAAAAACATGGTCAAATAAATGGACCTTAAATATGAACAATCAAGACCTTTGATACAAACTATCAAAAAAATTTAAACTTGTTAATCACTATATCCAAAATCTTATGATGGATTAACTACACAAGAAAAATAGAAAGCCTCACACAAACCTGTGGCTCCATTTAGGTTTTGGAAAAGTTTGGAGAGGTGGTCAATTTTGAGCTTGTACTTATGTCTGGTGGAATCTTTCACATATACATGAGTCATCAGCAGCTGTAAGGACACTTCTTCTAAGGATTCAGACAACATCTTGTGGACAGTACTAGCAAGCCCAACGAAACCTGTTATAAAATTTCAATATCAACGCACACCCTAGTAATCTGTTTTGAACACGCTTAATTCACTGTAGCTAAAATCTAAGTGAGTTCTTTTTAGCATGGGGATTTCCAAAGGGCAAATACCGTAATCTCAAGAGCATACTACTTATCATAGATATGTAATACTTGTGCATTATTGTATCTCCTTGATAAGAACACTGAGCAAAAAACATCTCTCATCTTCTTACAAAGTAGTAAACAGGTTCTACAACATTAGAATGTTTTCCTTTCATCCTGCTATCCTTATAAAAATTTCATGGGTTTTTGTGTTAAACATTATCTATCAAGTTTCAGGACGTTTAGAAAGAGCTGCTCATGTCACACCCTCTTACACAATACTTTATATATCATGAATATCTATAGTGTTCGAATACAGAACTATTTTCAAATAATACAATGATAATCTGAAATTCTTGGGTAAGATGTATAGCTCAGAGGATGCCAATTCTTGCTCCTCTACAGTATACTGTTTTCAAAAAACTAATACCATGACATCATATCATTAAGGGCATGTCTCAATTTTGATAATGGATCAATTGGTTGTATCTGTAATGTTTTCATCATAAGCCACTGATATTATTCACCAGTGCTGAAAGAGTATGATAAATTCTGTATTGCTGATCTAATACATGGAAAAATCATCTGCTGTTTAGAAGAAAACGCAACCACAGATGAGTCTGTTAATCAATATAGCTTCTAATAATCATGCTACAACATGCATCAACTTGCAATGTCAATGAGAGGCTGGTGCATGTTGAAGTGTGTAAAACAAAAATTTTCAGAAGGCGTTCAAAGTTACCCTCTTGCTTAATCAAGACATATCTAACTTACTACCCTAAGATGTGACTGTAAAGCCCTCTGGCCACCAGCCATCCATTCCTGAGATAGTACCACAAGAATCCATTAGACATCTGCGGATTATCTGCATTAAAAGGCCCACAACATACAAAATAACAGCTCCATGTGAACCTTTGAGTTAATGTCAGACCAAACCTTATAACGCCAACAGAGTAGTTCCCATGACAATCCTAAACCAGTGTCCATTACAATTATAGTTCAGTCCTTAAAACAATTCCAGACAAGCCTTTAATGCAACATTAAACCAGCTCATACAACAACTAAATCACTCTTAACTCTAAGACAATCCTAGGTTGTCCCTAAGACACTTCCAGACTAGTTTCTATGACAATACCAATCAATCTCCTACGACACTCATGACCAGTCGATGAGAGGACTAGCCCCTATGAGGGCCTATGGTTAGTCTCTATTATATCCCTTGATCACCCAGCGAAACAGTCGACCAAGAGCTTAGAAAGCTTTAGGACACTCAAAGAAAGCCCTAAACCACCAATCACCTCTGTAAGTCCTGGGCACCTTACAGAGAAGCACAGACTTACTCTAAGTCATCTCCATAACTGCACCAGACCAAACTCAAGAACAGCTTCAGGCTAGCACCTGTAACAGTCCCCACACCAACTCCCACGATAATCCTAGATTAACCCCTATTAAAGTCTCAATCTGACTCCATGACAATTACAAACAAGTTTCTGAAGCATGCCTAAATTAGCCAAGCATATAGTTCATTATTTGCACCGAAGACAGTCTCAAACCAAATCCTACAAAAGATACAAAACTGTTCCTACAGCAGCTGTGGATTATCCAATGAGACAGACCCAGACCAGCCCTACAACAGATCTAGACGACCCCATAAAATTTCGTACAGACCACCATCTACAACAGTTTAAAAAAGCTTCACATCAACCTATAAGACAACTTATACTACTACTGAAAACAGCCCCAAACCAATCCTTTAGACATATTCCGGCCATTCTATTAGGCAGCCCATGCCAGCACTTAAGACCAATCCAGACAAGCCCCAAATGACATCACTGGACCAGCTTTGCAGATATAGACCACTGCTTACAACATTCCAAGTCATTCCCTAAAGAAGAAGCAGACTAGCATTCAGACAGTTTCAGACCCACTGTTACAAGGGTCCCAAGGAAGCTCCTTAAAAGCTCCATGCCATTCCCTGAGACAACTGCAGACTATCCCAAAAATCATCCTCAAAGTATCCTCTACGCCAGCCAAAACCAGCTTCAATGTAAACCATGAGCTACTCCCAAGATATCCCTTCTGATATTTCCAGACCACAAGACCAGCTCCTTTAACATTCCCAAACAAGCCCCTCCAACATACAGAGAACATCCCCAGACAAACCCCTACAACATTCCCAGACTGGCCCCCTAAGATATGCCCAGACCAGCTCCAGAACCACTTCCTGCTGCTGCTCCTGTGGTGCTTCAGGTCAAGGGGGGGGGGAGACCTCTCTCACACAGAGTGAGAATTTCACTCCATTACACCACATGGCTTCCTACTCTTTAATGAGCCGGTGAAGTCATCATAATAATAGACATCAATTTTACAGTCTTCATTAAAATAATGTGTATCAATCATAAAGTCTTCATTATAATAATATAAATCAATTCTTAAGTCTTCATGAATGATATATTAATTCAAAAGTTTTCATTCGTAATCTGAATTAGAAAAAAGCAGCATTAATTACCATCTCTTATGATACATTACATTACTTACAAAATGAAATCATGGGGAAGAATACATTCTCAATGATGGCATGGGTACTAACAACATTAGTGATGGCAATGGCAAAAGCAATGGCAACAATAGTGACAATGACAGCAATGATGGCAATGATAGCAATGGCAGAGACATTACGGTAGTAGTGGCAACAATAACAATTATGGTAACACTAAGGATAATGAAAACAGTAAGGAGAATAACATTTAAAATGACAAAAATGGAAATGATGGGGATGAATATAAAACCAAGAGAAAGCAACAATACCAAGTTACAACAATGAAGTATGAGGACAAAGGCAGTGACAGCAAAAACAGCAGAAGAAATGAAAACAATGTGGCCATTCAAAAAGATGGTGCTGATAATGAAGGAGGTAACAGATTGATCAGGAACACCAACTGTGACAAATGAATGGATCTACATGATGCCAAAACCAGCATTTGTTACATACGGTCAAATCCCATTTCTGTGTTGCACTATGATTCTCAGTCTACTGGGCAGGATTTCAAACAATAAATCTTATTTTGCATTCTCTGCTTGCTCTAAGCTTACACACAAGCATAAACTCTAATCAGAAGACTATAACAAATGAATAAGTTATTGTTTGGTCCAGATGGTGCACGAATCCATGTAGGACAACAATGCCAGACAACCAGTGAAGCCATAGTAATGTCTACACCAGGACTCCACTGTTCTTGACACATCCACACCCTCATACACTCTGCTACACCTTGTTCCTGGTACACCATAGTAACCATTTGTACCCTCCAGTGCCTAAAAATAATATAAGACTTGTAACACTAATGCTTGTCTAACCTTTGTAATCATAATACTGCCCTCATAAGTAAATGCTTATGATTACTTATATATCTTAAATGGCACACCTTCATACTTACAACTATACCATGAATTTCAACCCATGCCTTCAAATGCCTAAAACAACTTCTGAAAACAAACTACCATATCATCTAATGACTTAGAACAATCTTAAATAAAACCATCATCTCACCTTCACCACAACTTTGTCACTGTACTTGACACCATAAGGTCTAACATTCACACACTGTGCCCTCCATCAAAGTAGCATAAAATACTTACCAATCAAACTCTCCGGGATTATCCTTTACCTCATCATGTAAAATCAATAACTGTAGTTGAACATCCAAGGTTACTGACACAGCTTCACCCATGTAATGCCTTAAGTACGAGTGCACGACTCTTGTATAAAGGTAAAAACCTAAGGAAAGATGGCATGGCCTTTGTTCTAACCCATATGGGTCAGCTCAAAGACCAGGCTCAGAGGATTAAAATGTAAACATACACATTCTAACTTAAATAGGATGAAACCCAACTATTGTGTCACTGTAATGAGTCAAAACTACAAGCAAACTTGAAAGACAGTGTTTGGTCAAGTATCAATTACTGTGGACTTGCTCACCTCCAGAGTTGAGGAATCTCTTGCCCCGGGCAACCCTTGGGTAGCTTGACTCCAGGGTGCGATCTGGCCAACAGAACCCATCAGCTGAAACGAGGATTCCTGCCAAGGACTTCTCAAATTCCTCCACCACACGCACAGGGCTAGCAGAGAACATGGCATCTACACTGTAAAGATAAAGGAAGAGGAGTGAGAGCAAGGCTTCAAGGAGAGAAAAAGTGAGAACAAGGCATTTAGGATGGGGGAAAAAGGCAATAAGATATAGAATATGGGAGAAGATTCACTTTAGTAATCAATGTACAGTACCCTTACTTGAATCTAACTCCTGATTTCTGTTTGTCTGTCCTATCAATGTACAATTCAAAATACAACATAGGGCACCCTCACCTCTTTATAAATCATCCACAATACAACACAGGATGCTCTTACCTCTCCGTGTAAAGGATAAGCTTATCCTCACCCTTGCTGAGGGCCTTGACCTCATCCTTCAACAACTGCAGAAGTTGCTTGTCACTCAGGTTCTCTTCACCTTCAGCCAGGGTCTACCAGAGAGGAAAAACATGGTGCAGAAAGCTTTGCTGGAAAATCAAGCAATCATGTCTTGTATGTGCAAAGTATTTTGGCACAAAAATATGCAGCTCTTCGACATTACTATCAAAAGATAATATAAGGAGCCAACTTCTAAGTATTACTAGACACAAGATAACAGATCAATTTCTTAATTGTCATTGCAAAATAGTGAGGATTCAGTGAATTTACTGAATCCTACAGGAGTATTTTAACTATTGTTAAATGCTAGCAATAAAAGAAGGTATATCATTTCCATCAGTGATTACCATAATCTAAAAATTTACAAAATCCTCATCAGAAGGAAGGCTTTGACTTAACATCAGACTAAAACATTCTTACCTCAAGAGACTGCACCTGCATTCACCCTAATACTAGAGCCAAAATAACATGGTTCCATGACCTTATAAACTAAAACATCATTAAGATTAATGGAAGGCAAATTCTACCTGTGACATATAAACATGTACCTTATGTGATATGAATTTTCATCTATTCTGATAATTTATAAAAATGGAATATGTTTTGTAAAGTATAAACAAAATAATGATTTATGATAAAAACAGAATATCAGCAAAACTGTAAAAAGGCACAAAGATATCTGATTTACCTTGACCTTGTAGCCATAGACCTTGGCTGATCTGAGGAACCTTGTGTGACTGTCAGACCCTGGTCGCCACACCGTAAGCACCACCATGTCTGTTGGGGAGGTCATATCAGTTCATTCTACACATTAGGAACATGAAATCAGGAATATCTATCTGAAGGTATACATGGTCATGAGAGGTCAAAACATGTGATGCACCTGGGTCATAAAGGGCTACAACATAACAAAGGGCAGAGGGGCAAGATACAAGGGAGTTAAGATGCATCATAACTAAACCATAATCGCATCAAAATTTTAGCATAACTAACACGTCATAGGTGAACCATTGCTGCTACTTAACCAAACCATACCCGTATCATAATTGCATCATGAATATACCATAACTGCGTCATACATACATGAACCACAAACGCATCATAACCAAACCATACTTGCATCATAACTGACCCATAACCACATTATAAAGGTACCACAACCACATATAACCATACCATAAAAAACCTTAACAGCATCATTACTGAACCATAACTGCATTATAAGCAAATTACAACCATATAATAACCAAATCGAAACTGTAACATAAATGAACTATCCACATCAAAAGCAAACCATAACTGCATCAAAGAAAAACCATAACAATCATAACTATAACAAAACCAAATGTAGCGGCATTATAACCGAACCATATGGTGCATCACAATCATGTCATAACTGTTCGTCCACAGTTGCACTATCCATTTTTCCCACTGCAGGTGCCCACTGCCACGGACAACAGTTACCTTGGCCATGGTGGGTGTCCACACCTGACCCCAGGGCTGCATCCAGATGACCTCTAGGCTGCGTCTCCACCTACCCTAGGGCTGCATCAAGACTTACACCCTGGGTGTTTCTGGATGCTAGTCATAGGTTCAACATTGGCAGGAGGGAGAGGGAGCGACTGGGTCTAAGTTGCCTAGGAGCAACTATTAGCTATGGTGAAATTTTGCCAAAGGGCAGGGCTCATGCATATTGCTCACCACAGAAAAATCTAGAGTTAAGATTACTGAGTCCCTTGACATACACGTCATCGAATGCTAAGTGTTGTCTGTACATTGAGACAGCATGTGTTTATGGACTGAAAGCCGGCATCCCATGTGTTATGCGAGGTTGAAAGAAAGCACAACCACCTGGGCCATGGAGGAGAACTTGACATCTAACTACCATCACTAGGAAGAGAGAGAGAGAGAGAGAGAGAGAGAGAGAGAGAGAGAGAGAGAGAGAGAGAGAGAGAGAGAGAGAGAGAGAGAGAGAGTTTGCTTAAGAATCCAGTGGGTTCCACCACTGCCGGACAATCATTCACCTCTACCCCTTATCCAAAAATGCACTAGCCTAAAACAGTGATACACTAGATGCTAATCTAACTACCGTTCACCAACACTAATTTCTTGGGAGTTTCATTCTCCGAGGATCTAATGAATCATCCCAGGACCTCCTTCGAAGAGCGGATCCTAGTCATACCTGGATCTCTTTCTAAAGGTTCTTGCAGTCCAAGGCTGCAGGGTTATGAGGACTCCTTTGGACTGAGAAATTTCTTGACGAGACAGTGCTCCCAATGATACAGCCTCTCCAAAGATGACTATTTCTTAACTCACAGTTTACCCTCTTGCATTAGGAGTCCCGTAACACCTGAGTTATATCTAGCAAGTACATACATGACAAATCCAATCACACAGGGGAAGTCAAACAAGTTCCCTGGGGAGGGTCAGTACATGAGATTCCTCACTGAGTACCTTGGCTTATGAGGCATGAATACCAGGAGGTACAAGGAGGAGGACATCCTCCAAATAGGTAACCCACAGGTACAAGAGAATCTAACAAAGTTTCAGATACTGTATTTCATACGATACAGCATACAATCTTGATGTCACCACACGTATCTGATTTTATTATTTCAGTCTACATCATCCACCATCTCAGGAGTACTACTGTTCCTACAAATGGTCAGTGTAATGAAAAAAAAAATTCCATCCATGACTCAATTAATAACCAAATTCACATTCATCTATGCTCAAACCAGCAACTTAGTGATAATCATATATCCAGGAATAAGAAAATTATCAGCCTTTTCAAGTAAGTACTTTCACCTCTTCAGCACAACGGAACGGCCCTTGAGCACGACGGTACGACCTTTAGACTTTACGAAACTGTCCTTGAATATGCCTTGGTGACCTTCGATCTGGCCTACATAGACCAGGTAACTGACCAGACTTTCATCCTTAATAATGCTCTTACCGTCGGGTCAATAGTGGCACTGTCGCGCCCAAGGGCCATACCGTCGAGCCCAGGGGTCGTATCATCGTACTCAACGGGTTAAACAAGACCTATCGACTGTAGTCACACTGAGGGAAAGTGCATCCCTTATCTGGCACCTAGTGCAAGTCTATCCTGCCGAAACTCCCTCCTAACTCAAGGGCTTCAGCCGGATATAGTCTTAGAATCCCATTAGCTCATCTCAGTTCTTCTGGTACAGCGCCTGGATCTGGATGTTCGAGGTAACGCCACTGAATCAGTGCTTCAAGCCCACTCAGGGTCTCGAGACCCTTGTCTGAACCAGTGCTTCACACCCACTCAACGTGCCAAGATCCTTCTATGAACCAGTGTTTCAAACCCGCTTAAAGACATTTCCCATGCATATTCATGTAGCTTGCTTCCTGCAACATTACAGTTATATCCAGGCCTTCTTTTTCTGTATCTCATCCTCATTAACTCTGTATCCTCAAAGGGTAAAGTTCATAACGTAACTGTTCAACTCGGGAGCCTCTTTAAGTACCTTTTTATGAAGTATTCCTGGTTATCTAATTTTCCCCACGACCTCAGTTAACATCTGTGGACCTGGTCCTTCCAGCAAGTCATTTACACGGATCAAGAACAGCAGCGGCCCTAATACTGAGGACTCTGTAGTAGGCCAGTGTTATTGCAACCCACTTCAAAGCATCTCTGGTGCATGTGCACATCTTCCGTTCCATTTGTGTGTGTGTGTGTGTGTGTGTGTTATAATAGTTTGACTTCCAGTGGGCAGGTGGAGGCCTGGGATAAGTGGCGGGACGGTGTTCCGGAATCACCCAGGGGCGAGTGGGAGGTAAGGTAGGTAGGTAGACAGGTAGGTGGCAGGTCAGGAGGCAAGGCTTTGGTCACGCTACCCCGCTGACCTACATCCTGCACACAGCCACCGCCTCAGGCTCGGCCGGGATCATACTTACCAGCTCTTGCTGGAGGGCGATTAGTTTGTACTAATATTACAGAAGCGAAGCGACACTTCAACCCAGAGCTTACAAAACAATTTTCGAACTGCATTTCAATGATAAAAGACAACTCTCGGTAAAGGAAATGAACAAGAAAGTAGCAGTTGGTAACTCAGCACATTATCAGCTATTTGATCTCTGCTTTACCCTACCAGAAACCATGTTTCTATTATCTCGTACATGCAGCACGAAAAACTGTCATTTTCATTTTCTCTCTGGTATCTATCACCATATTTCTGTATCTACGTTAATAGAGACTCTGGGACGTGATCAATCTCCTCCTTTAGCGAGGGCTGGTAACTCTTCCAGACCAAAAATGGATGTTGTGTTGCGAGTATTCCTCAAGATGTGTCTGTACCTCAACCTTCCTCAAGCGATTATCAGCAGCTCACACAAACAAGTCAATTTGAAAATACAGTACCTCTAATTCAGTAACTGTTTTTCCATATTTTAAAAGAACTGGAAGAACCTTGAGGACTGGATTAGAGCGGCAGACGCTCCTCAAGCCCCACATTCCTTCCGTCTGTTGAGGTTTCGATACATCAGGAAATAACATGGCTCCGCGGGCACTACCTCGCCCTCATTCCCAGGGGTCATCGTGTCTTCCCGTCTCATCAACTCGTCTGAATGATCCCAGCCCTGCGGTATCGCTCAGTTTCCTGCACTGCCATCTTGTGAAGATGCTATTCAGGTACGTTTATGTAACTATCCATCTTTACGTACATACTAACATTTACGTCTTCGACTCTGAGGTTATCAACCTCAAGTAGACACCCATCTTCGCTGTTCTGCCCTACTCTACATCATACCTAGCCTCCTTACATCCGTCTTCTGTCCCCCCTTCACCTATCCCCCGCCACTCCCCATAGGCTGGCAACAACGAAAGGCAGTGACGTCACGAGTAACGGATCCCTGTAGTTGTGGTCGTCGGCGCGGGCGGCGGGAAAGCTGAACGAACCGGACTCCTAAGACGTATTTGACAGTCATGTGTTTTCACATCCACTTAATGCTGTTGGATCAAACCTACTTTTCTGTTTGACGTACAGTTATGCTTAAGAAATATACACACGGACGTATTTATCTAACCCTCAAACCTCAACGAAATATTCGGAACACAGTATTTATTGGCTACAATAAAATTACATTTTATACATATATTTCACCGTTAATGCATTTCTCGCGTTTGAGCAAAGGCAGAGAAGCAGAACAACGACCGAGGCAATTTTTCCCCGGGTCATAAACATACACGTAACATTTTACTGACAAAAAAGATTATAAGTTCTACAAGTGTGAGTACATCTGTGAGCGACGAGGGTTGTTGACCAGGAAATGCATGTGTCGCGCCCCCTCATTCTATTTTCACAATACAGTAGCGAGAGAACAGAGGTGGCTTTATACACAGTCATCTTTTTCTTATTATCTTTTTTTACCCGACACTGACAAATGTGTGTATCTGGAATCTACGTACCTAAATATTCATATGCACTAGACTGCACCACCCATCATCGCCATAGTCACCTTTCAACCACCCGTGAGATCCCTCGTCCTTGGGTTGCAGTTCGACACCACATCAAAATCACTGGAGCTTTCACGGACTGGTACAAGAATATTCTCATCTAAACCAGGGTGAAAGTTATCAATGATTAGCACACTACATAATATCACAACCTTTTTCCCCGTATCAAAAGTATTTCATTGTTGGTTTTCTATACCCCCATCCTAGTTTATTATTATTATCATTATCATTATCAATACTACTACTACTTTTGGTCTGCTTGTAACCTTAGAAACTGTTACCTTAACAAAGTTTATCTTTATTATCAAAATTATTTCTTATACCTTCTAGCTACGTCCTATCAATATTTTTGGAAAATGAAAACACGTCCACTTTGAGATTTAATCTGGCGTCTTCAGTCCCTTCTTCAAGTACATTATGCCTTTTCACCCGACATTTTCTTTCACCCTTTTCCGTACGACACAGCCCCCCCCCTCCCACCCCATTCTCTATACATGGTATAATCCCACGTCACGTGGTACGACTTTCCTTGAGGAAGTAACGAAGCCCCGTTACACAGTACGACCCCTCTCCAGAAAGTGTCCTACTCATTCCAGGAAGTACGACCCATGTCTTTATGAAAGCACAACCCTCCATGAAATGGCACGACCCTTTCGGTCTCAGTACGACCCTCTCCCTCCAGGACGTGGAGTTACATACATCTGAACACCTCCACCTGTCGCTTGTCAGGTGGTGGAGTCACCTGTCTAAACCTAACAGTTGGTGTCAGGGAGGGCTGGGTGTCCCCCTCTCCACATGCCAAATGGTGTTAACAGTAAATCGCCCACCCTTTTTTTTTTTCTTTTGAACTCCCTCCACGCCCATAGCAAGGGAGGAGACCTCCCCCTCTTAAACTTCTCCCCTCCCATCCCCACTACCTCCCACCACCACGCCCATAGCAAGGGAGGAGACCTCCCCTCTTAAACTTCTCCCCTCCCATCCCCACTACCTCCCACCACCACGCTATGAACAACAGGAGGAGGGACAGTTACATTCGACGGCCCCCAGGGAGTGGCGTACACAGTCTGGGGTGCTTATAA
This sequence comes from Panulirus ornatus, assembly GCF_036320965.1. Taxonomy (NCBI): domain Eukaryota; kingdom Metazoa; phylum Arthropoda; class Malacostraca; order Decapoda; family Palinuridae; genus Panulirus; species Panulirus ornatus. The sequence goes on from NC_092269.1 coordinate 38,993,957, forward strand.
ACGGGACTCTCGGTGCTGGCCCGAGGCGGATGATCCTCAACGAGGAAGGGAGGTATGGTGCAACACAGACAGGGTGGGTTCGTCAACACATACCGCACATCCACGCTTCACCGAAGTGTAACAGACTTATGGGGTCGAACAGACGCATAATACACCTCTATTGAAAATTTGTACATAAATGCGAGGTTACTTAAATCATACAATGAAGAAGAAGATTTTGGCAAACGTCCGGTACGTGAGGACACACTGGAACACTGTGTGGTGGTCAGCCTTGCCCGGGTTCGAATCGTGGGTGCGGAAGTCGGCCCCACAGCCAACCCGGCTGTTCATCCTCCCCTAAGGACTGGTCGATAAATGGGTACCTGCCTAAGGCTAGTGAGTATGTGCGTGTAAACATACAAAATAAAGACATAGCTCATATATGTAAAAAGACGGGGAAATACGAGTGTAAAACTCTCTCCATGTAACATGCAATTGGTACTCATTCTCGAGCACACACACACACACACACACACCAAGAGCAGGAAAGCATCAGCCAGTCTGGTTGGGACAACATAGTATCAACCCGCTCATCCGTACTGACACGTAAGGCTCAAAGCAGCACCGCTTGATCACTTGCATCCCCCCTTCCCCCTCCTCCTCCATGCACATTACCTCCCTCCCCCTCCACACACCAAACCCAGTAGTTCCCTCCCCGTCCCTCCTCTTCTAACATCTGCTAACGTTATCACATCCACCCACCACCACAGCAACAAACCTTACACATTACAACGAAGGAAAACGTAACAAGGGAACAACATTAAATAACCAAAACGAGTCATTGACCTTCCCATAGCTCACACAGGTCACATCGTTCAGTGGGTCAGGAATAGCAATCGAAGGGTCTGGATAATGTCCACAGGTACGTGGCCGGAACTGTTAAGACGCGAGGGACCCGGATCATAAGGAAGCCTTTACGACAACGGAAGAGAAAGTTTGAGTCAAAGCCCAGAGAAGGTGAGGGAAGTCTGAGGAACGCGGCAGACATGCTGATGAAGAGGAGGAGGAGGAGGTGGTGGAATGGGGGAACACGAGGATTAATGAGGCACAAAATGGGGAGAGAGAGAGAGAGAGAGAGAGAGAGAGAGAGAGAGAGAGAGAGAGAGAGAGAGAGAGAGAGAGAGAGAGAGAGACCCCCGCCTCGCCCCCACCATGCTGGTCCTCCTTGTACAAGACTGGTCGAGTCTCAAGGTCACGCACTTGACCTATGATCTCATTCTCGGCGGCGTGACACCCAGGCAAAGACTCCGTCTCGACCAGCATTTTGCCGGGAAGAACCAACGTACATCCTTCACGTCTTCGTCAACTGTGTCGGTGTACGTGGCTTGCTTACATCAACTCCCCTTACAGTGGTGACGCCTCTGCCATGACGGTTTCTACCACATCCTCCATCCTCTATATAGACCTAGAAACAAGGCCTGATCCTAACTACACTCGAAATTCATGACTCATACGGGCAATTACGTAACGCACCGGGAACTGAAGAAAACAGTGGAAGTATCCGTGAACCGAAGACAAAGGACCAACCATATCCACTGGAAAAATGTAAGAAACTCACTGGGAAAGTGCATACAAGCTTTCCCTGTGAGGATGTGGTGTGGGTGTGGGCGTGTTATCCTGCAAGCCGCGACCTCAAACAACTTCAATGATCAGCAGAGCAGGCGAAGAGGAAATGAAGAAACAAAGAATCTTTTAAATTCGGAGACTTGAAATAGAGACATGATTAGCATATATGTAAAACAAAAGTTAAAACATATTAATTACACAATCGTCCATAATCATCACTCCTGACTTCTTGTGGTACAATTTCTTTATTGATTTTCAAGATCAATATGAATTTTTTTCCTCTTTCCTCTGTCTATAATACACAGGGCCATCACCAAGACAATATTACACAATACAACTCTTCGAATTAAACAACACTATTGTTTATGTTTCATCTGACACAAATACAAGTGTACAAAACTGATATACATAGATTAGTAAAGACTACTTACATATAACGATTAGTAAGGCTTACTTATAAGTAAAGTTTAGTTAGCTAATGGAAGAAAGGGTCGTATGGGTGGGCGAGAGAGGCATGTTCGACTCCACCCACTTATATATCTACTTACATTACTTATAAATCCCACAGGCTCTATTTCCAATAAAAATGTATATTGATAAAAATGACAAGGATGAGACCAATATCCAATTCAATAAAGTGACTTTAAAGTTGTAATGATAACAATCAGTGTGTCCACACGTCTGGGAGACATCGTAAGATCCAATCTCTTTCATCATACAGATCATAACACTACTTCATTGCCCCGGCCTATCATGTCAGTGCCAGCTGATGGGAGTACATTAATGCAGATGCTCAAAGTTGAGAGAGAGAGAGAGAGAGAGAGAGAGAGAGAGAGAGAGAGAGAGAGAGAGAGAGAGAGAGAGAGAGAGAGAAAGAGAGTATATGTTGCTCTTCTTCCTCTTGACAGTACCGTTAACAACGGTAGACCAGGTTGTGCTGTGGCCTAGATAGACTGGGCTCCACCGCCGAATATTACGAACCGAATATATATATAATGAACCTCAAAAACTTTTGAGTTTAAGAGAAACATCAACAGCAAACAAACAAGTGAATAAAATTCATTAAAACTACCCACAGTCAATGTATAAATCAAATGTATAATGTGTATAACGCAAGGGATGAATGATGCAAAATTGAGAAATGCAAATTCTAAAAAGATAATTCATGAGATTGGACGAGAAGATGAAGGTAACAGAATACCACTTACTGCTGGGCGGAGCATCTTGGGCGGCTATGACATAGTCACTACACACCAGCACAAACAACACAATCAAACACACACTGGCCACCAACGTCCTTGCAAACTTTGACAACATGTTCGCCCGGTAGTACATCTACGCTCTGCGTATATCAACGATAGTTTCTTTCGCTGGAAGCGCTAGCTAGCTTAGCTAGGGCGAGACCTGGGTCCGCCTCTCTATATCTCTCTCCCTCCACCCTGCCGGACAGGCCAAGCAACAGTAAACTTCTCCACAACTCCTCCAGCTGGTTAAGCGACCAACCCTCAGCACAGTGTTGGATGGGGAAATTTCCTTTTCTTTTTTCCCACTGCATCCTGAATTATGTACGTGTATGCGTGTGTGTCTATATATATATACACACACACACACCCTTCACTGTGTGATCGCTTTCGATAGTGTTATATAATTTGAGCTAATGATTATAATTACCATCATGTAATATCTACTAAACAATTTCACGGATACAGTCATATGTGTGCCTTACATGGAACACTTTCGCCAAGGAATGAACAACTCTTAAGAATACAATCATAACATTCACAATACATGGTATATGAAGAGAAATATCACATACAACCTTCGTAACACAACAAGGTGTGTTGCAGTAACTGTTATGAATTGGTAGACATTCCTTTACAAGCTGAATCTTCAACTAATAACCGGCAACTCTCTACTCTCTCTCTCTCTCTCTCTCTCTCTCTCTCTCTCTCTCTCTCTCTCTCTCTCTCTCTCTCTCTCAAGACAGAAGGAATTTCTCGTTAGTCCGACTCTCGCTCTACCTTCCCCACCATCTATAGCGTACGAGCAGCGTGGAATCTAGTGTGTAATGACACGTGAGAGGGTGCATTAACACTACGTTCACACGTTCATCTCAATGAACCTCTAGTTCGTTATAAACTTACGAGCCGAATAACCCGGATGGCGGGCCGTCGTCTTATCACCAAACGCACCTCCTTCTCAACCCGTGGCAAGGGTTCCAGTTTTCCTATGGAAAGACTTGGTATCAAATGCGCTTTCCAGGATCCAGGGTCGTAGATGTGTGTGTGTGTGTGTGTGTGTGTGTGTGTGAATGTCTCATCTCAGCGCTGGTGTAAAAGCATACGTGGTTATCGTGCGTGGCTTCCGGTACGTGACTGTGCAAAACACCGTCAACAGATCAATGATACAAGAAGCCCAAACCTTGTTATCTGGGCATCGACACAATAACCACTAAACACCGGAATCTGAGGAACTTGCAATTAGCCACAGTTTGACTGTGACACACCTTCACCCCTTCAGTAGAAACACTCCACCGTCGACACACAGTGTTGTAAAGCTGATTTATGAAGTACTGTGTTCTATCAAGTTTGTATTGCGGGGTGTGATCGAGTTAAGGGGAAGGGGGTAATTTTGGGGAGGCCAATATAAGCCCCCGGGTGTAGAGAGTCCTAGCCCAGAATATCCCAGGGCGGGTATTAAAATAGCCTAGCCTAAATCAACCCCGGATATAGTCCAGGCTCAGGTATACTGTGAGCTGTTAACATCACCTTTATCCGGGCTGGCCTCAGCATTTTATCATTTCCTACATTCATAGACTATAACAAACTTCTCTGACACCAAATAAGAAAACATAACTAGATGCACACCCTTGGGGACCCCTTATGGGCATACGAAGTTTCAAGTTTCCAGCTCTCATCGTCACGAAGATACACACACACACACACACACGTTAATTAATTTGTAAGGTTTGCTGATATTTCACAAAGCCCCCTCTTGCTCCTTCCTACTACCCTCGTTCATATCACTGTTTCGTTAGCGTATGAGCAACCTTAATGAGCACCATAAACCAATAGTAATATAGAATACAACACGAGTTACCTTAATGTACAACATGAGTTAACGTAATGTACAACACCGAGTTACCTTAATGTACAACACGAGTTACCTTAATGCACAACACGAGTTACCTTAATGTACAACACGAGTTACCTTAATGTACAACATGAGTTACCTTAATGGAACTAAAACCCTTTGTGAAGCATAGTATGATCTACGACTAGCCATCTGCATCTGGTCGTCTGCCACACACCAGGAGGGTGACCATGTCGTCTCCAGAACACCTTTGTTTACTTGAACCACTTGACCACATCGGTGGTGCGAGCGATGGCTACGACCTCGCGAATCCTCGACTCGAACCTCAAGGGTTAGGTCAAATGCCAGGCGGCGGCATTCCTGTGTCGTACCGTCGTGTTCAATGGGTACGTTCCTGTGTCGTACCGTCGTGTTCAATGGGTACGTTCCTGTGTCGTACCGTCGTGCTCAATGGGTACGTTCCTGTGTCGTACCGTCGTGCTCAATGGGTACGTTCCTGTGTCGTACCGTCGTGCTCAATGGGTACGTTCCTGTGTCGTACCGTCGTGCTCAATGGGTACGTTCCATTCCTGACACCCCCTTCCTACCTACAGCCAACCATCTCCTCCTCCCCCAAGCACATTCCCTCTGTCTCTCTACCCTGTCATCACACATACTCTTGTTTCCACTTCGTACTCGTCCCTTCCCTTCCCTGCGTCCTTCCATCGTCTCTCCGCTCTGCAGGAAGGTCAAGGGCACGACTGGAAACTTCTGCAGGAGTGGACCAGCACGGCGGTGGCAGCTGCGTGGCTTAGCTACGTGCTGGGAGCCACGAAGCCTGGGTGATGGCGTGGGAAGGGGCGCCTCGCGTCACGTACACACAGTAGGATTTTACGACGGACGGACGGACGGACGGAGGCAATGTGTGACACGGGCGAATAATATGGTTTCCTCGATCACTTGAAGATTAACACGTGTGTTTGTGTGCGTGTTTGCGTGTGTGTGTGTGTGTGTGTGTGTGTGTGTGTGTGTGTGTGTTATCAAACCCTCCTACCCATGTGTGTGAGGTTTAAACTATCATCCTGGCCTCCAGGCAATCTACACGTACGTATCACGTCTCCAGTTGTCCTTCTTCCTTGCGAAGTGGGCAGGTTACGGGGCTTCCCTCTCCACTCTCTCCCCCCCTAACGCACTCCACACTCTGGCTCTGGTACAATTCTTGCCGTCGTTCCCCTGGACCCTCTTCCAGAAGCTCCATGTCGCTCCCCGGAGATCAGACGACACCGTTGCCATGTTTTCCAGCTTGGGGTGTGGGCGTATACCTTCCAGAGTAATTGCCAGTCCATCTTCCAGGGGGCAGGGTCGTGATATTCTTATGGTGTCACGTCTCGTTACGTTTCTCCCCGTATAACACAAAATGTCTGGAGTGGTCAATCCCTCCCCCCATCTACATGTCTGACTTTTCTTTGGATCCATTTCTTTAGCCATTTTTCCTAACCATCGTTACATTAAATCTACATCCCAATACACAGTTCTACAACACAAACACAACAGAAGATAACGTGCATAAAAAACACAACTTGAGGCGTATGTATCAAAAGTTAATATTGCATAAAACACGACAGATTACACTGCAACATACCATAACGCATATCATAACTTATCAAAACACTACAACATACAACATACCCCTAAACACATCATATACAACATAACCGCAACATTCATCAACACAAAGTACTGCAACACCTGTGGTCTGAAGATTCCATTCCAGACTACATAACATACTGGAACACACATGGGCCACACAACATACCTACATGTGGCAACACAACATACCTCACTGCCAAACAACACACATCAGCATCACCACACAACACATCAGCGTCACCACACAACACATCAGCGTCACCACACAACACCACGAACCACAGTGTTACACCAGGGATTCCTGCTGTCTTCTCTAGGGCTTCTGCCCCTTCAGACACCAGGGTCCCCAGCAAGGTCAAAGGTCAAGCAAGGTCATATCAACGAACACAAGTACTGAAACCACAAGTATTCTCGTACTCAACACGGAATTAAGCACAAATACCCATGTATCTAACACGGAAGTATGATGGCTTTTGGAATTACATCGTTTATTACTATCAAATATTTGTTTATATATATATATATATATATATATATATATATATATATATATATATATATATATATATATATATATATTATCCCTGGGGATTGGGGAGAAAGAATACTTCCCACGTATTCCCTGCGTGTCGTAGAAAGCGACTGAAAGGGGAGGGAGCGGGGGGCTGGAAATCCTTCCCTCCCATTTTACTTTTCCCAAAAGAAAGAACAGAGAAGGGGGCCAAGTGAGGATATTCCCTCTAAGGCTCAGTCCTCTGTTCTTAACGCTACCTCGCTAATGCGGGAAATGGCGATCACAAATGTACACAAGAGAGGGTCTTGGCGTTACACAGGCCCTCCTCTTCTGCAGCCCAACGTTGCGCTACTTCCAGCAGCAGCGAAATGTGGACTACTTTGGAGTCGGAAGTTCTTTGGCGAGAATGTACTTCCAGTGATACAGCAGATCTCACACCAACAACAAAGACAGAAGTACATGAGTAGACATATGTGCTTACTGTCGCTGTCGTCACACAATATATTTTTCTCGTAAACTCACACATCGCATTTTAACAGGAAATACATCAAATAAACCTCAAGTGTAAAATCCTGCCACAACCTTCAAACACCAGGAAAAAGGTCTTTCAAGTATGAAGGATTAGTGACAGGAAATAACCCAAACTCAAGGTTTAATATCGGTCATCAACAACAACAACAACCCCTGGAAACTGACACACACACACACACACACACACACACACACACACACACACACACACACACACATAGTCTTGGACCTCTGATACACAGCTTTTGGCATCGTGGAAAACGTAGGCTGGTTCTCGTGACCCGTGCGTCTGGCGTGGCCAGCGAACGGGTCACGAAGCACGAACTGTACGTACTTCGATGTTCATGTCTGGTACTCTTGTGCCTGGCGATGGAGGCCTCCCGTGAAGCGCGATGGTAGCTTAGGACGCGTAGTGAGAGAGACCAGCCATGCCTCCATGCTGGGAACCGTAGTGAGAGAGAATAGCCTTACATCCATGTTGGGGACCTCTTGAGACCATGTGTTATAAAGTGAACCCCTTCAGTCACTTCTAAAGTTCAAAGGTAACTTGATTTTCTTACTTATTTCAAAATCGTAACTTGATTAATTGATTACTTTTACTTAATTTTAGTCTGAGAGCATAGGCTCATTTGCATAGATACATCACCAAGCGTCCATGTGCAGTGCACTATAATGATAAGATGCCAATTACGTCAGTCTAACAGTTACAAACAACAGAGATGAAATGATTCTGGTTCGCCTGCTGTATGCACGCCATCAGACCACAACAAACTAAGTCCAGCAAATCTAAAAATCTAGTCGATGTTTAGAAATCTAGTCCCTTTTCTATTTCTCCCCCAATGTTCAAAAATAAGTACGAAAAATACTCTCCCATAATTTTCCGTTCAAGAATAACTGGACCGAATCCTGCTTGAAATAATCTTCAAGTCAGAGGCATTGTGTCTGCAGCCTGCTTGAAGCAGACGCCCTCCGTTGACCTAACATGGAACTTCTGGCCAGCGAGTCGGTGCTTCCCGTCCAAAAACGTAAAACCGCCTCCGAGGCCTCATTCTCCCATCTCCCTCGCTACATACCTGGCCAGCGGACGTCGAAGCCTCTAACCCCCTTCGGGGCTGGGAGTGGCTATGATCGCTGGACACACACACACACACACACACTGCCAGAGACAATAAATACGACCGAGTTATCGGGGAAGCGAGAGAGAGAGAGAGAGGGAGAGGGAGGGAGGGAGAGAGAGAGAGAGAGGCGGCAGTAAATGTTGACTGGAGTGGTGCGCGACTAATAGGCTCCCACTAACAAGATGAACAACAGCTCACCGGTGCCTCCTGATGTTTAACCCTCCTCAGTGCGTCTCACACCCCTGACCTGGAGTGACTGTGTTTGTACGATCGGACCAGTGTAAGTACTGCCTCCAAGTGTAAGTAAACGATCAATTAGTCCTTTAAGTAGAGAGTTTGTCACGAGTGGTAAAGTGCTGATGAAGGCCGGACCAGCTGAAGATAATAGTCACGAGTATATTAATACGTAATTCGAAGACCATCTCTAAAGTTAATCCTTCAAGTATTCCCGAAAAGAAAACCCTGGAAATAGACGTACGTATGTAAGTCAAAAACAGAGTAATCTTCATTCAAAAGTATAAAAATACAAAAGTATTAGGTTAACACTTCGAAAACTTAACTGAACTGTTACAAGAGAGTTCACATACACCAGCAACTAACACGAACTGCTAACGGTATAAGCAACATCAAACTGTACACGAGAATTTCAAGTAAATTTCGATAGATTTATTCATAAGTATGTTAAGGGGATCTGAATGTAGTTATTACTACAGTACGAGATTTTCTTTATAAACTACAGGATTTAGTTCATGGATTCGCAAACCTTTAAGTAATACTAATCAAGGTATGAAGTACTATATCATAACTGTGTTATAACAATCTACCAGTACCTGGACAATGAGCAGATCTTCAGAGCCAAATTCAAGTACAGTTAAGGGGGCCTTGTTACTAGAATTACGTTAAGTCAGGTTAAGATAACTTGAAGAATTCTTTGACTGTAAATTGTGACGATGGTTTGGAAGCACAAGAAAATGTGCGGTTAAATAAATGAATAAATATATATATATATATATATATATATATATATATATATATATATATATATATATATATATATATATATATATAAAGTCTTTCAGGATATACGAAAGTGTACTTTTTAACATTCAATATACCCGAAAGGCCTCACGTTATCCCAGCTTTATATGAAGAAGGAAAAGTCCAGTGAATGACTAACATATCAAGGATTAAATATTATGTGTATCTTTTGTTAAAATTCGTTCATCACCGTAACCATCAGGACGACCACTGGTGAATGGTTCTCTCTATTTTCCAAATTATGACCTGACCTCAGGAACGATATGGTGCTCATCAAGAACTACGGAAGAGCTAACACACAACATAAACATTCCACGACGGTACGACCCTTGAGCACGACGGTACGACCCTTGAGCACGACGGTACGACCCTTGAGCACGACGGTACGACCCTTGAGCACGACGGTACGAGCCTTGAGCACGACGGTACGACCCTTGAGCACGACGGTACGACCCTTGAGCACGACGGTACGATCCTTTACACGACGGCACGATCCTTGGGCATGACGACCTGCAGTGACCTAACCCTTAAAGTTTAAACCTTTTCCGTCGTGCTAAAGGGTATTTCCGTCTCTTGGATCACACTGTCGTGCTCAAATGTCGTGCCGTCTTAAGGATCGTACATGTCGTCCTCAAGAGTCCTACAGTCGTCCTCAAAGAGTCCTACAGTCGTCCTCAAAGAGTCCTACAGTCGTCCTCAAAGAGTCCTACAGTCGTCCTCAAAGAGTCCTACAATCGTCCTCAAAGAGTCCTACAGTCGTCCTAAAAGAGTCCTACAGTCGTCCTCAAAGAGTCACACAGTCCTCCTCAAGGAATCAAGATAATGGCACCTGGCACGTACTCTCCCTCACTAAGAAAACAGGAAACAAATCAAACAATTACTTGAAGTGAACAGCGAGTGTCAAATCTACGAAGCCCCTGAGAGTCACCTGCAACCAATGTGTTTCCTTACTCAGCCTCTTGGACGCCGCTCCCACCAAAGCCTCCACGAAGACTTTCAACTCACTTCGACTAATAATTTTACAATATTACACTCACTCGTCAGCACAAATGTTGTCATAGGACATCCTCTCGTCTCTGGTCTATAAACACGTCCAATGTACGAAATGTAAATGACAGGGCTCACCTAGTATACACAATAATTCGTAATTTTATAAACATTTTCAAAAGGCGTCAAGCGAACTGGACACAACAGCGAATATTAGCGGAAGTCTCTTGTACTGGAAACTAGCGGAGTTTGCTAAGGTTTCTGGAGGTTCGGGGGGGGAGTGGGGATTGGCTAGCCAATGAGGGGACGGAGGGGACGAAATGTAGAAGAAAGCCGCTAAACACATTCCAAACACCTGTGACTAGTGTCTCGGCGGTAATAAGCAATTCTATACAGTATTCTCTATCGTAGTGTATAGCTAACCTGCAAAGGGCGTTCTCCATTCATCTATATAAACTGAAAGTTTGTATATAAATGTCTACACTTGAGGGGCCTTACCTCTACAAACTACCAGCTCTCACCATCAAAGGCTCAAAGTATCACTATTGTTTGATGGTGATTATTGGCAGCATAGGTGCTACCGGACTCCATCTGATCGAGGTTAAAACGCAAGTGAAAAGTCACTTTTTAGCGAGGTTGTATCACCAGGAGTAGAGTCACGTCGAAGAACTTCTCACTCTAGAAAAGCTTACATTTCCCTGATACTGGATGTAGCGCAGCCTCGAGGTACAGGAGACGAAGTTTAATCATACTAACCAAATCATAAAAAATATCACCCGCGAGAAAATGTTTAGTTACTGCTACCTCTTCACTGACCATTTTCCGTTTTCTTTGAGGGGTAGCTACATTTAACAATGTCCTCGAGTAAACATTAACAACACATAGCATCTATGAATACTACAGTCTTGAACTACCACTTTTAGTGAAAATATAAATCTAAGTCTTAATAATATGATTGACTGTAACTCAATAATTATGTGCTATTAAAATGAAAAACATATATATAAAATCACATTTACACTTTGTGTTAAGAAATTTATTTGGGAATAATCTGCATTGTCTCTGAACATTTAAGAAAACTGGTCTTTCTCCAGAAAAAAAAAATTGTTTGTAGAGGTTGTCGACTATCTTCCTACACCTTCCTCAAGTACCTAACCGCCTCTCTGTTTTCTTTCTCCCTCCCTGACAGAGACCAGCAGGATGCCGCCCAAGGACCCCGAGGTGGATAAGCTTAAGAAGGAGCTTCAGGATGCCATTGCCAAAGTTCAAGTAGGTCCTACCTATTCCAACCTCATAAACCACCGACAATAATAATAATAATAATAATAATAATAATAATAATAATAATAATAACAATAATAATAATAATTATTATTATTAATCATTATTATTATTATTATTATTATTATTATTATTATTATCATTATTATTATTATTATTATGATAATAATAATAATAATAATAATGATAATAATAATATCAATGATGGTGTTGCACAAGTGTCTAGGGCGGAATATTCACCCTATGACTCTATTTGTAAAGGTTTGGTCAGGGTTCTCTGGCGTCGAGGGTGTAGTAATGATGGCCTCATCCGTGAAGATGGAGGTGTAGTGAGGTTGAGTGTAGTGAAGATAAAACCGAACTAGGAGTTCAAGGACGGCCATAGCTTAGCGAGGATCGTATCTATTAAAGGATGTAGTGAAGACAAAGGGGGATAATGAAGACTAAGTAGTGAAGATGACGGTATAGTCAATATGAGTGTTTATGAATGCGACTTAGTCATGGACAAATGGGTGCCATAGCGATGATGGTGTAGTGAAGATGAGGGAGCGAAAATAATGATGTTGTGAAGATGGAGGTGACGTGAAGACGTAAATCAGAGAAAATGCAAGTGAGTGATCTTGGAAAAAAGACACTCCTGTGAAGAGATAAGAGAGGAGACTGGGTGTAGAATGACAAAAGGTTACATAAAATGAAGCCAGGGGAGTGAGTGAGAAATGGGAGGTATTTAGGGGAGCAGAGCCGACATGTGCAAGAGAGAGGCGCATGACATGCGGAAGCTGGGCATGTGAGAAATGGGTAGCGAGTGTTACGATGACAAAGTTAAATTCCTAATGAAAGGGGAATAAAAAGAGTTGTATTACAGTTTCTTGCAGAGATGGAGTGTGTGTGATTGGGAGCTGTACAAGAGAAAGCGACAGAAAGTCAAGGGGCTGGCCCGGGGGGGAAGCGAGCAGGGTGAGCGAATATCAGCGAATTCCGGGTAGAATAAGATAATGTTTTGGATGGAGGTTGATTATGTAAGAAATGGAAGCATCGGAGAAAATGGCAAGTGGCGAAACGGGAACAAGCAGAGACGAGGTGAAGAAATGGCGTGAGTAACTTAATGATTTGTCGAATGTTTCATAATAAGGAGGCCGATGTCGAGTGCTTGGGTGAGTAGAGTCACGGAAAAGAAGAGAGATAAGGTGGTGAAAGACCTGTGAATCAAACTAATGAACAACAACTGCACACAGAAAACGTGATGCAGCCTATTCAAACCACGGGAATCAGCTGCGCCAGCCACTATTGGAATGAAGCTGGCCATACAGTGGCCGTAACCTCGGCTAAAGCTGTAATATAAGCTTATATCGTTGTTGATTAAGCCACAGAAGTGTATGTGGCACCAGGCGAGCCACACGACTGCAGTTCCCAGTACACTAGGGCTGGTACTTGTGGGAAGCCATACTGGCGAGGGAAGCGGACGGAGCTTACCCTCCCTCCCTCACCTCTCTCTCTCTCTCTCTCTCTCTCTCTCTCTCTCTCTCTCTCTCTCTCTCTCTCTCTCCCTCCCGTCTCTGTCGCAATCTAGGATAAGTGTAACCATATAACCTCGTCATGGATCATCAGGCCTGTTATTTGTCCTTCGCACATACTTCCAGATACTCCCTCCCTCCCTCTCCCCTACATACTCCCACATACTTCCTCCCTCTCCCCTACATACTCCAATATACTCCCTCCCTCCCTCTCTCCTACATACTCCCATATACTTCCTCCCTCTCCCTGACTTGTTCCTCTCTTCTTAGCATCCATCAATTTCCCTCATGCATCGCCCTCAATTAAGATCAATTTCAATCGTCTCTGCATCAGAACTATCAACAACTCATACGACATTTGATACATAACAACAACAAAAAAATTTGCATCGATATAAAATCGTGTACTGCATATATGTAGTTCCACATACAGCATTACTCTTATAAAAACCTCACTGGACCATAAACATAATAAATAATATACGAAAACTAATCAGTTTTTTAAGCTACTCGTATCGCTTATGGTTATCACAGAGATGAAGAGCAATCTTAAGGGGAAGATATATCGACATGGTTTTTCGTCAATATATAAATATTCAAATTACAGGTATGAAGGTAGGACCCCTTGAGCAGGATCCTTCAGGCAAAATAGTCAGCATATTAAACCACAGACAGAGATAGATAGATAGACAGAGAGAGAGAGAGAGAGAGAGAGAGAGAGAGAGAGAGAGAGAGAGAGAGAGAGAGAGAGAGAGAGAGAGAGAGAGAATGACTATAAATAAACGTAAACGAAAGGGTGATAAAGAGAGATGAATAGGCAGTTATCTTGAGCAGGTGTTGCCAACACAACAGCTTGTTTGTGATGCCTGCCAGTTGTTGCGGGAGGCTGGGATGATGTAAGTGTGTGTGTGTGTGTGTGTGTGTGTGTGTGGGGGGGGGGGGGGGGGGGGGACAGACACGTAAGAGAGCAACAGACTTAATAGAAACCAGAGTGCAGAGCCATGACCTCAGTACTAAACCATGACCTCAGTGTCAAAACATGACCTCAGAGTGCCAAACCATGACCTCAGAGTGCCAAACCATGCGTTTAATAGGGACAACCTTCGTCCATACTGCTAGTTATCATAGAGGTGACAATGTCACTAATATCATAGTTATATTTGCTCATCTGGTCAGTTATCTTGCCATGCAAGGTTGTATGGTTTATCATTACTAATAATCATAACAAGTTATCTTGGCATTTAAAGGTTTTAAGGTATGTCATTATTAACTTTACGGTCTACAGTAAGTTATTCTGGCATTAAAAGGTTTTATTAGTGTTTATCATCGTTAACTTTACGATCTGCAGCAAACTGGCACATAAAGTTTTAGGGTCTATCGTCATTATCAAACTTAACACCCGCAGGAAGTTATCTTGGCACTTAAATTTTAAGTCTTCTACTGTCAACAGTCATCCTAAAGTGATAACTAAAATATTCACGTCAGTTTTAGTCATACAGAGCAAGTAGCTATACAGAGCAACTAGCTGTCTTGCTGTCGATAACCCGATAATTTACTGAGTTAACCTTTAACAACAGGAAGATATATATATATATATATATATATATATATATATATATATTATATATATATATATATATATATATATATATATATATATATATATATATATATATCAAGAATATCACAGGAAATTCATTATAAGAAGATGAAAACTTCATTCAAGGCTTGCATTCGAGAATGTAGCCTTTGAAATCATTATACTACTACTACTACTAATAATAATAATAATAATAATGATAATAATAATAATAATAATAATAATAATAATAATGTGGATGTAAAAGGAAAAAGAATAAATACAATATCAAAAAAGTCACCTCCCGATTTCATGACCCGTAAACAAAAGTGACTAACTTGCCAAACAATAGCGATCGTATTTCACAAAAGTTCCAAGTCACACAGGAAAATATAAATCATTTATCATTTTATATGAAAACATTTCGCAAGGCTGACAATTCCTGCCCTGGACTGGAGTCTCCAAAGGCAATGAGGAGCTGCTAATGTGACGGGTGTGTACCGTTACGGTGTACCATGATGGGTGTACCGTTACGGTGTACCATGATGGGTGTACCGTTACGGTGTACCATGATGGGTGTACCGTTACAGTGTACCATGATGGGTGTACCGTTACGAGTGTACCATGATGGGTGTACCGTTACGAGTGTACCATGATGGGTGTACCGTTACAGTGTACCATGATGCGTGTACCGTTACGAGTGTACCATGATGGGTGTAACGTTACGAGTGTACCATGATGGGTGTACCGTTACGAGTGTACCATGGTGGGTGTAACGTTACAGTGTACCATGATGGGTGTACCGTTACGGGTGTGCCTTGGAAGGTGTAATATGGCATATGTACCTTGACGAATATAACACAGCGGGAGCGATGATTGAACCCTGAAGAGAGTAACATGACGAGAGTACTATAACGACATGTTACTAACAAGGCAACTGATAGTTAGTAATGTACCCCTGTCACCTTACGGCTTTTTATTGACTATCACGCTAAGATTAATTACGTTTTTCTTTATTTAATCCAAGGTTGTGTTGTGTAGCATTTGAACAGCTACCTTGACCATATTCCCACCAGCGAAGGCAATACTGATATGTAATGTGCCTTTGATGTGACACTGAAATTAAATTCATGTAGACACACAGACATGATGGAAAAGGGAAAAAAAATGGCAGAAATGAGATCTTTGAAGACAACGTCAACACAAAGGCGGTACAAGAACCTCTACGATAGGGTCTTGTGGAAATACGACCAAACGTATGACCTCTCCATAGGCGTTAATAATCCCTTAATCCATTTCTGGATCACAAGATGATCCACTTTAATCTTCGAAATCAAGGCCGGAGGATATTCCGTCACACCAGGTCGCAGTCCTGATCTTTACAGAATTTCCATTTCGAAGATCTTTCGAACACACGGCTCAATAGCCAGTGTGACTACGTCAGACGCGGAGGGAGACATCCACATCTCGGTCACCCAAACCTTTCGTTGTAACGCCGGGTGGTCACGTGACACCCGCTCGTTACGCCACCTGTCACGCTGTCTAAGACGCCGTGACGAAGCCGTACTTCCCATCATGACGGGAGTCGCGTAACGGGGACTGAAATCAACGGTGGCAGTGGGAGAGGAGGCGGAGAAAAATAATGATAAGAATACCATGTGAATGGGAGGGTATGAGGAACGTAATATGAGGGTGATCATGAGAATAGAAGGGTCTGTTATGAGGACAACCGTTGGGGTTTGAAGACCTGGCTGGACCATGAATATACGTGTGTGTGTGTGTGTGTGTGTGTGTGTGTGTGTGTGTGTATTCATAATATTCGTGTACATAAGTGTATAAATGTGTAGATGTGCGTGTATGTGTAGGGAGTCTATTATTTACGAATATATTTTCTCCCCTCCTTTTCACACGTATCTTCATGGATCACCTCATACGAGAACCACAGACGACGAGACATAAAACCACACATCACACATCAACGAGACCCTACGCTTCGA